>NC_054543.1:43485024-43580024 GCF_017654505.1 Polyodon spathula
CCCATGGGGTGTGAAACACACTGTTGTTCTCCATAAACCTGTCCCTGAGTAATTAGGGGTCTGGGCATTCTGAGGCTTGAGGGATGATGGAATATCACAAGCTTGCAATACTTTAAAGTGACCTGCATGCAAAAGAAATGTTACACCAAGTCCATATTAATCCTTCTTGAACATAACATGTTGTCTATCCCATTGAGCGAACTGTACACTTAATGAGAAACTGTGTGTTGTTGTATGAATATACTGTGAAGACTATGATTTCAACATGCACAGGGTGTTTCAGAAGCCTGGAACCACAGGTCAAATAGAAAATTATCATGCATCTGTACTCTCCCAAGAATGTTAGCAGTTCTAGGGGAGCATCATTTTACAAGGATAATTCACACAAGTTAAAAGGCTAGAAATCCACCATCAGTCATACAGTAGAAGTAGATGGTCAGGCCAGACCTGGATGGTTTCATAAAGTCAAAGGAACTGCAAGTTGTGTCCTCTGGGGCTTCAGTTTCCATTGCTTAGTTTCTCAGTCTATAGTTATTCATGATTGACTATGTCTTGGAAGGCCAGACCATTTGACTATTTGTTACAGATGTATATGATTAACTTACTTAATGAGATAGAAAGGAGGTCTCATACATTGCTCTTAGTCACACTGTGTGCTGCACTGAATAAACAGTAATTGCACATAAATCTCCTTGACTCTCCAATGCAACCCACTAACAGAAACTAATCTCGTCCTCCAATTTCTTCAATAAACTGATTTATAATTTATTAATTCCACTCTATTTTTATGAAGATGTTTTTCAGTTTTAAAACTGTATACTGTAATTCAACTGCCCGAGAAGTTAAAATGTTAACTATAAAGGTCATCTTTTTTGGAAGATAAATAATTACCAAGGCTTTAACACTCATTGTCTTACTTCACACCATTAGTGCTCATTACATTATTTTCACTTTGACTTGGATGAAATACATTTATCTTGCTACTCGCCCCACTATGAAGGAAACCTTATTCAGCAGGTCTCACAATCCCACTGGAGCCTCCCGCTCATAGTCTACGATAAGCAAGCTACTTTACCAGCATTTAAAGTGTTCAATCTTCAGATGTGACTGTTCTTTTACAAGTTCTTTCCATATAAAATGTTTTGAATTGAAGGACATTCTCCCAAGAGTCAAGATTGGCTGTATCTCATGAGTACATCCAATCACAATAGATGGTATTTCCAATAGTATTTTTTTAGGTAGAATCCGTCATGTGCTCCTACCTACAGCCAAGCATATCAGCATATATAATGTCAAGCAAACATCATACAAGCATGGTCTAGCAATGGTTAACCATTGTAAATGATGGATACAACAGGGTTGACCAGGTATTTTGTTCATGCTATAGTTTAAACATGATTCAGATATCCTGGCAGGTTTCCAACAGTACCTTCTAAAACCTATAGTTGTATTGAGTAGTTTGCACTGAAATAGTTATTATATATATATATAGAACAAATGATCAAATATGGCTTATCAAACAGAAGTTGTAGAGTGTCAGAACTAGATTGTTTTGTATGACATCTGTGAGAAGCTTTCTTTCACATCAATGCAACTTAGTTTATTCAGCAGAGCTGGGGAGTCAACAAAGTAAACACAATAGCCCTACAAAAATAATCTAGCTAGCTCAGGTGATTGATGACCTTTTTGGCAATCACACTTTCAAAGCTGCAAATGAAACAGATGAAGAGCATCTGAAGTAAACAGAACAGAGTGTCACAAGACACTTTAAGAAACTGTAAATTTCATATGCCATCATTTTTTTTGTTTTTCCCCAGACAGCAATGCTTACAGCCTTGGGCCAGCTATGAGTATGGATAAGTACAGGTTTGATCAATAGCAGCTGAAGAAGCCACCAGCCTCAGCTAACATTAAATCCAGTGATCCGTTAGAGAAGAAACTAAACAAAACAATGCCCCAGAGGAGTATTGGGGTAATTAACCCTCTGCAATTTCAATAGACTTTGACACTAATTTACGGTGGCCCTGAAGTGCAAACAACAAAAACAAAAAGAATATGAAAAACATTAACCAGCGCATGGAAAACATTTTCAGCACCTGAAAAACAAACAAAATGAGTGCATGAAAAACATTAACCAACGCATGAAAAACATTAACCAGTGCATGAAAAACATTTTCAGCACCTGAAAAACTAACTAAATGAGCGCATGAAAAACATTAACCAACACATGAAAAACATTAACCAGCGCATGAAAAACATGAACCAGCACATGAAAAACATTTTCAGCACCTGAAAAACAAACTAAATGAGTGCATGAAAAACATGAACCAGTGCATGAAAAACATTAACCAGTGCATGAAAAACATGACCCAGCTCATGAAAAACATGAACCAGTACATGAAAAACATGAACCAGTGCATGAAAAACATTAGCCAGTGCATGAAAAACATGAACCAGCGCATGAAAAACATTAACCAATGTATGAAAAACATGGCCCAGCTCATGAAAAACATGAACCAGCACATGAAAAACATTAGCCAGTGCATGAAAAACATGAACCAGTGCATGAAAAACATGAACCAGTGCAAGAAAAACATGAACCAGCGCATGAAAAACATGAACCAGCACATGAAAAACATTAACCAGTGTATGAAAAACATAACAGAGCTCATGAAAAACATGAACTAGCACGTGAAAAACATTAGCCAGTGCATGAAAAACATGAACCAGTGCATGAAAAACATGAACCAGCGCATGAAAAACATAAACCAATGCAAGAAAAATATGAACCAGCACAAGAAAAACATTAACCAGTGCATGAAAAACATTATTGGACAGCAAGCAAGTGCGTCAGCCAGACCAGCTTCTCTGGAACTCAATGGAATTTGAAAGGGCGCCAACTCCAGAGTGCAGGAAGGCTAAGCACAAGTGATAAGTATTCTTATATACATTTTTGTGATCCGCTTGTATATCCCTATAATAAAAAACATTAACTGACCAAAAAGAATGAATGCTGGCAGTTAAAAACAACACATGTTGTTAATAAATGCAAGCAGTACCTTGTTTAATGATCTTAACAAGAAATAAGCTATTACAAATGTATTGAATTTGGTGATTGTTATTCTAAAAAAAACAAAATTGTATTGTATTGGCGTGTGCATTCTACTGCGACTCCTGGATACATTTAACTAATGAAGTGTTATTTGTGTGTTATAAAATATTTGAGCAGTGTGTATTCAAAATAGCTTTTATTTATCTTGTTGTTTTAAATCCCACTACACTAGATGGTTTTAAATTAAACTTCATTGCAGCAAGAACTACACCCATCTGTTTTTTTTTTTTTTTTTTTTTTTTTTTTTAGGCAGTTCAGACACTATACCTCGATATTATGCCTTTCTATGTGGAGCACCCCACCTGTACATGAATGCCAGTTTAGTAAAGTGACAGGAGATTGTTCTCCAAGGCCCATTCTTCTGCCACAGATGATACTTTCCATGACCTTGAGCATTAGTGGAAAAAATGTGATTGGCCTGTATTTGTTCATCCATTAAAAAAAATCCCTACTTGGAATTTGTTGGCCCTTATTCACACATTGAAGGTGACTGATACTGTGTACAGAGACTGAATATTTAAAAAAAAAAATTAAAACACATACATAGGCTAAATAAACTCATTATTTTAAACTACCTTTGAATTTTATACACAAGAGCCATTTTATATATTTAACACAACATTTTATTTCCACATTTGTGGACCCAGGACCCCAAAAAGGAGACAGGTTCAAGCCTATCCTATCAGATTCTAATGCTCTCTCTCCCTTTAAATTGATCTATAAAGCGTGTATATATGCACTGCTTGACTATACTGCACTTATACTCTATCTGGTTCCCTAAAGGAGCCTTGAATACATGCACGTGCCAGTCAACTGCACTTAAAAGAAAATGTAAAAGAGGATGGTAAAATATTGGAATTTCTGTCTGTGCATGTTAGAGAAGCATGCCAAAAATACATACACAAATCTTATAGTGTACTGATGTTTTTTACTGTTCCAGATGCAGGTTAAAACCAGAGCACGTACTGTACAGCACAGCACAAGAAATCAGATCCTGTAATAATGCTACCTGAATCACTTCAGTGTAAGTCAGCTGTCCCTTTTTGATGCAACACAATAAATTTTCACTTACCTTGTTCAAAAAGTTATCCTCTAATTTCTAGCAAAGGTTGAGCAGTAGTGGATCAACCAGTTTTAAAAATTGTACTATAGAGCCAACACAAAAGTCATGCAATAAAAAAACAAAATGAAGGAACGATTGAAGGTTAACATTTGCTCCATTAAGTTTGGGGGCATATGTTATCAAACTCCTACAATGAATCTAAAATGCACTTTCTAGATTGTTTTATTATCTGCAGCATGCTCAATTGAATTTAGATCAAAGAACTGGATTTTTTTTTTTTTTAAATCACCCTCTAGAAACAAATTCCTCAATGTTCAGATTTGATACGCTGAATATTTTCAATTTCCATGGGTTTTCTCATTATAATATCCAATATATGCACCTTTCATGACATTCCTGTATCACACATCCAGCTATACAGTACCTTCTTATAGTGCTCCTGTTATAACGATGCCCTTTTATACTGTAAGTTCGGTTTTAAGACGATATGACCAAGGCTCCCATTTCTTTTTATTTGATGAAGAAAAGATGACCAGAAAAACCACCAGTGTTATCCATAGTGGACTTTTTTTATAACACCAGTGTCAAAGCCAGGGTGCCTAGTGGAGTTTCAAATACAATGCTACTCAAAATAGCTGTAGATATTATCAACTTTCAGTAGAATTTTCCAGCAAAGTAATTTTTCAAGACAGCTGTGGACCAAAAGAAAGGCACTATTTACATTTAGTAAAACAAAAGGGTAATATATTATCAGTAATTCAAGCAAACAAGCAACAGATTGATTTCTAGTCTTCTTAATCTTATTAAATAATAATATAAAAAAAGTAAGTCACCCAACTTCTGAAGATTGAAGTCTAACAGCAGTCACAGTCTTCAACAACTAGATCTTAATGCGGTAGAACATTGTGAAATCAATACGTAAATAATCAATAAGTGTGTTGTATCTGCCCCTAAATCGTCTAGCCTCTAATGTAAAATGGTTAGCTGCGTTTTAAGCATTACAATTGCACATTCATTGAGTTCTCACTTAACAGGTCATTTTATAGAATTGTTTTCTTTATACTAATTTGTTCCATCATATAAGAACAGGACAACATTTGCTAAATGTGTATAATAGACTGACTGAATACAGGAGCAACTGTTATGTGGATTGGTTTAATGATCTTTATAATTTAACATTTTCAAACCTATTAATCACCCAATTTAGCCGATAAGCCAGCAGAGCATTTATGATATGGCATCTAATCAGGAAATGGCTAAGTGGTGCCACAAGACTAAAGTTTAAAAAGAACACCCACTGTTAAGCAGTTAGTATTTTAATGACTTTGAAGCTACTAATGAAAAGAGATTAAATGGGTCACAGGTAATGTGCTGGGAAGACAGTCTTCTCAAGGACATTGTATGAATATTTCAAAGCCATTTGACTCTGCTTAAAAAATATATTAAACTGCAACTCTTATTAGGAAAATGTATGGATGATAATGCACAAAAAATGCATTAACAATTTGTTGAAAGATACACCTAAGGGTCATTGGTTATCTTGAATAAGTATCTATCATTTATTCCTAAAAGCAATTCATATTAATATTGTATCATAAAATCTGATGATAATAAATGACCCCAAAGACTGTAAAACATCACTGTGTTGGTGACAGGCTTTGAGATGCTGCTTTCTGCATTCACACAAAAGGCTAACGCTCTACTAATTGATCTTACCATAAAATGTAAAACTTCATGAATAATAACTAAGCATTTATAGGCTTCAAGATATTTTAATGTCCAGCTTTTTAAACCTATTCAACCTGATGGTATAGTGCCTCTTGATGAATGCCATTGTTGGAAGCAACAGAAGACATTTTTACATGATATACTCTGAAATGAGTTCCAATCAACAGGCACTGCCTTTTTCAAAAGTATCATCAATGTTATTAATTAGCTTCAGAGATATCCATGGGTTGAATTACAAATCAGTTGTTTGCAGGGCAGCCCATACACTCCGTATGTCATCCTCTGGAAAGAGTTTTTTTTTTTTAGAAGAGTAGTTTGACAGCCAAGGCAAGTAAGCAGCAGGAATAGCAAATGCTGAACTCAGACTCAGGAAAATTCACATTAGTGCTGGAGAGCACACCTTTTATTTAAAACAACATAAATCAGAAAATGCTTGCTGATTTAGCAGGGTTAAGATTTCTCAATACACACACCTTTTTCCATGTTTGGTTGGCTTGCCTGACCAGCCAGTGGGGAAGTACAGCACAGCAATTTGCATTACAATGACGGAATCTTGTTGTCATAATAGGAACATTCTCCTACATCAATTCCATTACATCATGGATAGGACTTCAAAATATTTGTGATGTTTTATTTTTGTTTTGATTTTTTTTTTCTGTATTATTATTATTTTTAGAGGCATGTCTACCTGTTCCTTTTTATTGAAGTTTCTAAAATGGATTTAAAGCTTTGAAGAGATTTGCCCTTTTTGATTAGTCATCCACATTACCTGAAACTTCCTCTGCTTTTAGTAATATGACTTCTGCTGAAATGCAAATGGTAGGGACAACCCCTGTCACTGACAATCTGAACATAACTCCGGCTGTGTAATTATTATTAGCAGTAACATAGAGACCTACTTCACCACTTACATTAGGTGTAACAGCTAGCAGTAGTTTTTTGATTGATAGCTCCCACACTGATATCAATTTGTTTTCTTAACTGTGCTTCACTGGATATGACAAATACAACACTCAACTTCCCCAATATCCCATCGGTTTTAATTATCTCTTCAGGACCTTCTAGAAGAGATACATCCACAACCCTATGAACCTCAGTGGTCTATATACCTATGACATTGTGCACAAATAAGGTCTTTCAAAGTTCATCTCTCCAGGCAACCAGAAAAACAGATCTATCCTAAACTTCCTGCTGCTCTGCTACATAAGGTATCCCAATGCTACAGTCAATCCCACAGGCTCAGCCTTCCGTGGCATGAAAACAACCCAATGAAATTACAGTAAAATATATTAAAATGACTGATTTACAGTATGTGGAATAACCTCTTGTGTTTGCAAGATACATGTGAAAATATATGACACCCAGACAGAGAGACATACATCTCCACGATCTGACCCTCAAAATAACAAAAAATGCTAAATATTGTAACTAGTTTCATCAATCACCATATTATAAGTCGTTTACAATGATCGTCTCCACTATAGTCCTGTTGCTGGGGATTTTATCCCCTCAATAGTATACTAAAAGAAACTAGCAACCACTTAGAAACCTGCCAGAGTCAAACTGCCTGTACTGTATTTTAAACTACACCCCTAACACTAGCAATACCATTGATTGATTATTGTGTTGCTAATAACCAGTGTGAAGCATGTATCCATCCTCAGCACTGACGCTAATAACCAGGGTGAAGCATGTTTCCTCATCAGCAGTCTAGTATCTAGTACTTTTCATACATCCCAAATACACTGTATCCCAGAGGCTGATTTAAACATGCAGCTTTAAGCTATTAATGTTGTTTGTGTGTTTGAGCCTCAGGCAAATTGAAAAATCATTGCTTAAAACAAAATTATCACAGAGGAGGATAAGAATGGGGTCAATGCAGCATGGGGAAGATTGTTTCTTGATTGAAATTCATGGTTAAAAATGTGCATTGTAGAAATCCACTGAGCCGGTATTAAACTCAGTAAACCTGTGGCCTGTTTTTCCTATACTATGAATCTCCATGGGGAATAACAACTGTATGTTACAACACACATTATTTCTTAGAGGAACAGTACCATATGTGTGGCTGTTGGGATATAATAAACTGTAAGGCTTTAAAGCATTCTTACCAGTCTCAGTGTAATAACACTCCTTGTAAGCTGCACTACTTGAAGCTTGCATGCTACTTTTGTAGCTGTCATGGTTAAAATGTAAAGATTTGATTAAAATGTCAACTTCAGCTCAATATGCTGTAGAAGTCTTTTGTATTCAGAATTTAAAATGAATTCTCATTACACAGTGTGTTGTTAAAAAACGTAATCATGTGGTTACAGTCTGGATTGGAAGTTTCAGCTGTCAACTTGTATATCATTCTCTTTGGTCCCGCTAGTGCTGTAAATGCTTTTGGCTCAATGCTATTATAAAACATGTCAACGTCCTTTGCCAATTACTCTACCTACCAATACATGACAACCTGATTTTATGTAGCTCCTAATATTATTCATCTCAAATTGGGTTTTCTGAAACAATCTGACATGTATGCAGTTAGCAGAAATTTCAGACAAGCTATCTTTTATGAAACTGGCAGTACTGCAAGACATGGATGACTAATGCCCAGCAAAATGCCTATCTGGAGCATTCTGCTCATGCATTTATGATGTGTATGAAGCATCATTTGTCAATCAATACATTGCTAACACTTTCTGACAGTAGGATCACATAAGGCACCATAATGTTTAGTATATTTACTATTTAATGTTTAAAGAGTAAATGGTTTTGAATGCCATTTTTCACTGCCCCTTAACTTTTGTATCAGAGCTGCCAGCATTATAGGGGCTAGAGTGGATGCTGTATAAAAAATACAGCATCCACATTATCTCCATGATCTAAGGTGGCAGTCAGGTGTGGTATATACATGATTTAAAATAAAACCTTATATGGCATGTTCAGGAACTCTCTACTCTATGTCTAGAAGTTTGGTTGAATATTGAAATGGAACAGGGAAATAATTTATGTTATAAAGCAACACTGTATCTGTCACCTAATTGCTGGCAGGTGTCATGCTGTAAAATCATTATACAGCTCAACCCTTTAAACTGCTTTGGGTCATATGCAGTATTTATAACATGTATAGTACTTGAAGTGCTTTGCAAGGTGTTGAATGACACAACTAGGGAGGGGTTTTGATTGATTTACTTAACAGACACATTTCATTCATTACTATCAATTGGAAGGAGTTTTATTGATCCATAACAGCACTTCACGTTATATCTGATGATTTACTTAATATAAAAGACACTTCCCTTTATCAGCTGTCCATTCCAGTTTAATTACATTCTGTAAGTTATCAAAAAACAGTAGGTAATGCATAGTTGCAGGCATGAGCCTAATTTAATTCCAGAAACAGGCATATGAACACGTGCCAGTAGCACTAAAATTAGAACACTTTTCCTGGCCTGATATCTCAAATAGTACAGTCAGTTGTTGGCAAAGCATTTAAACGAACTCTGAAAGTATGTATTTGCATGAGTGGTATGAAGACAACTTGAATCCTAGTTCTCGCTCTATGATCAAAGGGTTCATAAAGGTATTCACATGTTACAATGCCACATCTTGAAGAGCTGTGGTAGGAATTGTAAAATGCTGACTTCCAAAAAGCAGTCTGTCAGAATGAGAGATAGTTGAATTAGTTTGTGTCGTTTTCTAGAGCACCTTTCAGTGTGATCTACAGTAGTAAGGACAGCATAAGCAAGCCTCTCTTTTCTGGTATACTTCATTCTCTGTTTAACATTTAAATAGTCTGTAATGAAGTTGGTGCTTATGACTGATATCTCTATTTAATACAGATCTTAAAGATCAGACATTGCAAAATAATCTGCCACAAGCCCCATATTTACTAGCACAACCTCCAAACATACACCAAGCCAATGTTAGTCAAGTCCCCAATAGGCATTTACAGTAGGTTTGCAGTGTTTATCATTTTTATTTCATTTATCATGACATAGAGCTGTGTAAAATAAGTCTGTCATACTCCCATACACTGACAGTCCACTGAGGAAGTGAGATTTATTCTGGCGATATGTTTTCCTCACTTACGTCAGTTGTCCTTACATTTTAGTAAAATAAGTTGTCACTAATACAGGTCTGCTATTTAGACAAGTAATGAACAATGCTAATATGAATGGTGTGTTCTTTCAAGCAAAACACACATAATTTTTCACTGCATTTTTTTTTTTTTACAAAATTGACTCTCCAGTGTGATATGAAAGCAAATGTAAATTGCTAATACCATTCCTAAGCAATATCGTTTTGCTCTAAAGTCTAGCGTAACAAAGAGTAACAAAATTTTTTTCTCATTGCTGCATTCAATTATTAAAGCAAAGTTTTTTTAAATCTTTAAAGATGATTTCAAATCAATATATTTCTTATTTCCAGCATCACACTGTAGTACAAGAAAGTCTTTGGTAGACCATGTGAATGGAAGGAGCAAAACATATCAGTTATCTTAACTAATGCGTTATAAGGGACTTGTAAGCATAGCCAATTCTATGAGGAGGAAAACATGATCATTTTAAAGCCTTAGTTATTACTCATTAAAGGAATATGTAATGTTCATGAACTAAGTAAAAGTACCAGTTTCCAGCAGGTGTTCATAAAGCTTCATAACCTGTCTGTTAATAAGACCTGATTTTCAAAATGAGACCTGAGATCCCTCTAAGCCATTTGACAGCACCTGGCATACTATTGTTTTATTGCACCAGATGTCGTCCCATTTCATCCAGAATCATGACTGATTTAGCTAATGTTATTAACTGCCTAGTTTGTCAGTCTACATTTAAAATTTGTATTTAAAATCATGCTGCAATCATACATAACACAGATCACATAATAAATAATGAATTTAAGAATCTTATAACTTGTACTGCACTAATAGTAGCTAAATTTCTCCTTGTTAAATTATTCCTGTTTTCCCCTTATATAACCCCTGTTGCATCATAGATTGAATGCTCCTGAAGGATTAGATTGTAACCCAGGATTCATGTTTTTGTAATTTTAGTAATGTCTGACCTGTTTTCCATTTGTAAAGAATGACTTTAATCTGGTACAAACATATAACCTAATAGATGCTTGTCTGGGATCCAGGAACAACCTAACACAATTTCTTATTCTGCCATCAGAAATCACACAAATCAGAAAAAAGGACACTATTACAGCAAACATATACACTCCTTCATGTATATTCTTTATGCATGTGTTCTAATATGGATTCAATGCACAGTCACAACCACTACTGCCTATTAACTAACAGCTGAACTGAGTCACAGGCTGCCTCCTACACTGCACCCATCAAGATCATTTTTGCTCTGAATTGGATATATTAGATGGATTTCAAGATTTTAATGCCATTCATTAAATTGAATATATTTATTTAAATAACCAGAGGACTTGTGAAGCTAGAATACAGTTTATTTGAATTAGGGCTTGCAGTATTACTATGCTCTGGTGTGTAATGCTCAGGAACCAAAAGACAATGTCTGCCTGAACTATATGAGCATCATACAAACATGTTATATATAAACATCAGAGCAGCTGTTAAAATCTTGGAAATGTCAAGGTCTATATAGAAGACAAAAAAATAATAACACATACCATATTACTTCAATTTGGCGCCACTGTGTTTATTTAAAATTGATCTAAATGACTGCGGCGCTTAAGAGGGCGGCTGTTATACAAGGTTGACCTTTATTAATAATAGTACCATTTTCAAACGCTACAATATTTTATTACATGATTTATGACATTTTAGACTAATCATGATTGCTTATTTTCTGTATTATGGTAGCCTACCTGTATGTAGCAGCGTGTGTGGCTAACCTACTTTGACTACAGTACATTTATCAGTGACAGTTACAGAAAGCCTATTAGGTGGGAGTTGGAAGGTCAAGTACCAGCGAATCAGGAGTGTGTATTTGTTGTTAAGGGGCAGGACAATGCTGGTGTGGCAATTAAGAGTGTGACATAGCTGTTTTTCTGCACCAAACATTACCTCCATATATCTGCTTGATTTCTGTAAAAATTACAACAGATCCTACTCGTTTTTTTTTTTCTCACTGTAACTTGCTTGTTTGTAATTCCTCTGCAAGAGAAACCAAAACTAAATCTTCTTATCTTATTGTTTTTATTTGTACAGGATTGAGTACAGGAATTACAACTGAACTAAAAACAAAACAACTAAACCACCTATAAGAGCTTCAGAAGGACTGCTGTTCTGTACGTAGTTTATCTTGGATTTTCTTTCAGAACTGTACTACCATAAAATAAAATGTGCTCACATGACAGCTAAGCCATTTACCTGGTATAGAACAACACAAAAAACACATTTTTTTTTTTTTTAAGAATACACACAGTACTCACACCCATGACTGCTCAGAACAGAGTACACCTTCTCTACTTCCAGAACAGACTGTCTATCTCCCTTTTAAACTCTGCACCTGGCTTTAATTTACAATGACCTCCAGGTACAGGTGATAATTAACAATTAAAGTAACCATGACATGCTTGAGTGAGTATGACTGAAGCATATGCACTTAATCACCTAATTAGTGAGACAGTTGATTGGACACTGGATATGAAGTGATTTCAGCTCTTGAATTGCAAGTTTGAATAAACGTAATAAACACAGAAAAAAAATAAAAATGTAACGTCTGTCAAGAGAGCAGTGCCTTCGTGCAATTGGCATGTTGGAGGCAGGATACTGTGGTTCGCCATGTTGGGTGCTCACAGCCAGCAATTTCAAACCTGCCGAGACGGTATAACCACACACACACTCCGGCAGGGAATTGGGAGACCAAGAGTCACAACACCTGCCAAGATTGACAGATCATTTTGCAGCATCTTCATAATGTCAGTTGTTAATCACCACAATAAAATGTCAAGTGTCAATTTGTCATTTTTCAAATCACATATAGTGAATTTTATCCAAATATAAGTGATACGTTTCTTTTGATGCTCCAATATAAGTGATACATTTCTTTTGTTGCTCTCTCTCTCTCTCTCTCTCTCTCTCTCTCTCTCTCTCTCTCTCTCTCTCTCTCTCTCTCTCTCTCTATATATATATATATATATATATATATATATATATATATATATATACATCACATCACAGAGGAGAACTGGAATGACATTAAAAATTGCTGAGTAATGGTAAGGCTATGGCTTGGTGACATCACAATATACATCTTTACAAAGAGTGCTAGAATAAATAAGTTACTTGCAGGGTATTAAAATAAGTTAAATGCTTTCTGAGACAGTGTTATCTGCTTCCGTTCTTTCTAGGTGTGCTTGATAGTATCAAAGTACAACATATTCAAACGTTTAAATATACTGTAACTTCTGAGAAAATAGTATTAGTTCCAAAAGGCCCTTTATTATGGTGCTCTCCTTTATAATGCTGCAATCAGGATCCACAGGTAAAAGACTGTACTATTGCTCTAATAGTATCATGGGCACAATAGAAGCCATGACCATAACACCTTATATCCTGTTCCACAATATAAAGATCGCCTTATAAAGAGGAAGCAGTCTGTGTATTATCCATCCATCCTAGGGTGATTTGCTTACTGGATAATGCCTCTGGCTAAGAGTAGGGTTGCACACAATTTACTTTACTCTGCTTCAAATCTACACGCAAATTCAGGCAGGATTATATTGCAAAAAAAAAAAATCCTGACATTTGTCCCTGCAATAGGTAGGGAAATTACAGAAATAAGATGCATGATAACTATAAGCCTCGCCACCTGCTTTAAGACTATGAGACAAGAGTTTGCAAAGCACAGTGTATATGTTGGTAAGTATTCAGAGAATAAATCACAGCGCTATCGAGATGTTGACGAAAACAGGTGAAATATACAGGTCAGGTCTGTAGTAGCAGAAATCATCAAAGTGTAGATTAAAAATGACCAGGTGCTAAAGAATTATGGTAATAAATACAGGACATGACAAAATCATGAACTAGAGTATTAGCAGAAATGAGATACATATATTAGGGTTAGGGTTAGGACTAATATAAAATGGGACCCCCAGGACACGTGCACACATGACCCAGTGCAGTATACACAAGACCTATTTCATTTTATTACCTACTGTAATAGTATGCAACAACTGGGTTTGTTTACATGCTATGGTTGAATTTTGATTATGCATAGAACTGTCACATTAAAACTATATAAAAGGCATAGATAACTAGCCGTCATTAGCAGAACCTTAAAAGCACAAAAATGTTATTCATTTGAAACTGACAGCCTCGCTTAAAACACTGGCCAACTTCATCCTGTAAAGAAAACCTTCATTGTTAATTTATAAAGTTAAAAGATGATTGCTGGCTTGAAGACAGTCTTGCTTGACTTGCATTTGGTTTCAAACTGATTTATTTATTGTGTTTTATTTTCACGTTATGTAGCATTTAAGATCAAATTTGAAGGATTTACAGATGGTCACAGTATGCGTTTTATCATTACATTACATAAATGACTCAATTACCCATAAACAGATGCAGATACTTGGGTTTCACAAGCCAAGAACAGGTTTGATAAAAATGCATCTAACAGCATCAACATAGAAACCATTTTTAGTTTCTAACAGAATAAAAATGAGTAAAGTAACAAGGCCTCTCTTCATTTGCATTGGTTGTCCTATAGATTTTTTTCCAAAATATATTTTATAGCTTTTTAAGATGCCACAATAGTTTATGATAACAAATCTGGCTATAGACAATTTTCACATTACATTCTACAGCCATGGCCAAAAGTTTAGCCTCACCTATAATTTTAGGATTGAGACATAAGAAGAAGAAGAAGAAGAAGAAGAAGAAGAAGAAGAAGAAGAAGAAGAAGAAGAAGAAGAAGAAGAAGAAGAAGAAGAACATTTAGATTTTTATTTAACATCATGTAACCAAAGAAACTACAAAATGATGTCGCAGAAGTCTACCGGAAGCCATAATAGTAGTACAGTATTTCATGTTAAATTTCAAAATGTCAGATTTTTAAAAACTTTTGATGTTTTTTTGTTAAATACATGGAAAATAACAAAGCGGTATGTAATTCAATATTTTAATGTACACTGTAAAAAACAAACTGTTGATTTTACGGTAAAAAACTGGCAGCTGGGTTGCCAGTAATATACAGTATAGAAAACAATATCACAGTACATCATATTACCCTAAGACTTTCTTGATAACCATCATCTGTACAGTAAAAGAATGTTATCTGGTGCGTGAATTACCATATAAATAATGTTATTGCCATAAAACCATGTGAAAATAGTTTCATACTTCATGTTTTTACATACATTAGGGTAATCTTTTTTAGAGATTTAAAAACCATACATTTGCAGTAAAATATCATAAAAACACATGAGTAGTAAAGTTTAGCAAATTAACTAATTTGAATTTGGATTAACTAAAATTAAGAGTTTATATGCATTACAGAGCAGCAAGTTTCAACCAGCAATAATCACGCCTCAAATTTATTACATAAGCTACTATACTGCCAGCATTGAACTCAGCAGAGAACAAAGATACAAATAAAGGGAATAGAAGGCTAGCCCACTCCAAGATCTGACCTGCCACAAGATGGTGACCACACAAAATATGAACAAAACACATAAAATGGTGAGGGAACACAAAGTACATGTTAATTATAATTCTGCAACCGCCCATCACATTTAACACACAATAACACAAATAACACTGTTAAAACACTATAATTTGCAATCAGCCCTGCAATGGATTCTGGGATTCCTGTTTTAATGTAATTAGATGTAATATCTACGGTATTTAACCGTCAATGCTACCCATGTTTTTTTTTTAAAGAAATGTGGGCTGTTAAAACAACAGAAAATATCTGTTTTTATTTTTTTAATGTATTTTTTTTAAAGGAAATGTTCTGTAAAAATAAACATCTTTTCTTCTTTTTAATATGAAGGTAATTTGTTGTTAAATTTAAGGTAAATTGTCATTTTATAAGAGAAGGCAATTTACCTTCACTGTTTACCATAATTTTACCTTTGAATTTATGAACATTTTTTACAGCGCAACATTATTCAGCAGGTTTCATTCAACTTTATGAAGCAAAATGTGTTCATTCTATAGGGTGTTGCTAAACTTCTGGCCATACAGCCAAGTGCAAACACACATTGCTGATACAACATTGTAAAACTAGCATCTAAGCTTTCAGTTTGAGTCCTCAGATTCTAGCATTAGATTTAATAACTACCATCAGTAAAGCAATTAGCTTCCTAGTGTGTGCGTGACATAACATTAATAATAAGCTAGACAGACATTGATTTTATAATCTTCTCAGATGGTTAAACATTGTATCTTAAACTGGATTGGAAATGCAGATGAAATAATCCTTAAAATGATTGGTCACATGTGTTTCCAAGGCATTCGATCACAACTGTACAGCTTCATCATTTTTGAATGGATCCACCAAGACACCTCCATAAAGAGAGGAATCCATCAGTGTCAATGTTTGTCTAAATCTATTGAATAATTAAGGACTGATATTACATTACTACTTTTTATTTAAGCTGTACTAAGCTTTCTCAAAAACATCATATCATACAAATCAATTACAGACAATCAAGGCTCAAAGATTCATAGCTCATCAGACCATATCTTATTGAGTTTCTAAATGTAATGTTAAGAGATCAGATAATGAAAATAACTTTTAATTTATACATGGTTCATAAACCTCCAGTGCAGCCAAAGTGATTTCACACATGAACGAGAGTCTTCAAATGGAACTGGTGTGCTGAATATCAATTGAATAAAGCATTCAGCCTATATAGCATCTATAGGACATTGTTCTAATATGTATGACAATGTTGCCTTGCTTGCTGTGGATTCTATTTTTTTATTCAGTTTCTGGGATTTTTTAGATGTGAAATGATAACGTCACAAAAAGTGTAAGAGCATCCATGTTCAAAAGGCCTCCTTGAAGCAATCCATGTATGTATTGTAGTTGTTATGAAACCAGATTGTTTAACCCTATTCAGACAAATAATAGCTTAGATAATGATATGCCACTGTACAACATTCACTGACATCTCAAGTGATATTTTCAGACTTTATTTCAGAAGCTTTCTGAGCAAAATAAATAAATTAAATTAAATTATAAAACAGTTCAGTGTCCTGAGCTTATGGTTTCAAGACTTGAAAGCCCTGTAAACTCTGGGAGGGGATTTACTATAGGATAATGATCTGTTTGGAACCATGAGTTTTACTTAGGAACCTCTTGTCACACCTCGCTTCACTATGCTGTGGATATAAAAGCCTTGAGTTCTGGATGTAGGTGGCAGAACGCAATTGTCCTAAACAATATCAATATATATTGGGGAAGGTGTCTTGTGGCTGTTTTTACTTAGCCACATGTTTAATTGTATAACTGCTTAATTGATTCATTGTTTTATCAGAATCACCTGGCATTACTTTAATGAGGGAGACCTGCCTGGTAATTGGACAGGCAGGTACATAAACCAGGTGAAATGTTTGTTAGGTTGTCTGAGTTAAGGCTAAAGACTGGAGGAAGCCTGTGTGGTTCAGACCTGGAAGGGTATTGTGATACTTATAAAGGAGAAGTGTTTGAGTGACTGGTAAGCGGCTTAGCCTATAGCCTATGTCTATAGAGACTAAGCTGGAACTAAAAGGGAAAACACAGAAATTACTATAGTTGATTATCTTCCATATGGTGCAAGTCTTGAGAGGCTTAATGACAGTCCATAGAGCCAGAGCAAAATAATTCATAAATATGCTCATAATTGAGATGACATATAATGACTGTAACATCTATCAAGAGCAAGCCACTGTGGGAACAAACTGATTGAAAAGTGAAAGTGTGCTATTTCTAAAGACTTCAAGCAGACTAAATGAAGTTCCAACAACAGAATATTTGATCAAGAAAAAATACAGATTTAGAGGTTAAACAATAGTTGACTGTTAAAAAAAGGGAAACTGAATTTAATCTTTTTCTTGTTTGAAGGAATGGTGATTTTTGTATAATCCTAACCCTAACACTAGCCAAAAGTGTAACCCTAACTCTAACCTTAGCCCTAACCCTAACCCTAACACTAGCTTAAAATGTAACCCTAACTCTAACAGTAACCTAAACCTAAACCATAACCCTAACCTCAACCAAAACAATAAACCTAGCCTAGGTAACTTCTAATAAGAAAAAGCCACTGTGGTAGACAATGAGCAGACTGAAAGACATACTGTTCAAACAAGAGAAAATGCTTTAAAAAAAGGTGACTTTGAGGAAGAACAAATCAAACTGGATGCTTTAGAGGGTGAACAACAACATGGAATTTAAATAGTAACCCTAGGCCTAACCATGAACCTGGCCCTTGCCCTATTCCCAGCCCAGGCCATAGCCCGAGTCTGACTTGTAACCCCAGCCCTAGCCCCCTTCCCAGTTGAAGAGTGACACCGTTCTTTTTAAAAGACAAACAAATATGGAAGATATTAATTTTAGACAGATTAACCAAACCTCACAGTAATATGTTCACTCATTTCATTAAGTGAACTCTTCAATCAAATTTAAAAAAAATGAAGTAACAATTAATCAAGGTCTTCCTTATTAAGCTGTTTGTTATTACAGTGACAGGATGGCCCATGGGATTTTTTTTACCACTGAATTCAAAAGCAGCAATAGGACCTGAGGTGGAAAACAATGAGCTCAGCTGGAATGTGACTGACCGCAGTACAATCCCAGCTTCCCTTTCCAGAATCCAACTGAGGCACACATCAGAATGCAGTATGAATCAATCCAAAACACCTGACACAGCACAAACCTTCATATTTTATTCATGTGTTATTTTTCATCCAACTGACGATACCACATAAATTATAAACTGACAACAGCTATCAAGAATGTTTGATGGAAATGTTCACATTTTAAACGGATTCCCTGGGCGTTCAGGCACGCTCACATGAAACACCTCTCACTAACATTACTGGTGCCCTTTTCATAGAAAATTCTATTGATTTATTAAACATTTACACAGATGAACATATGTTGAATCAAATGATTCATACTTTCTATAAAGGCACATTTAATATATGAAATCAGAGCCTTGACCAAATCCACTAATACTATTCGATATTACAACTTCATACACAGTTTTAATCTGAAAATCAGCAAGTAGAAGTACCTCAATTCTACACAAATAACATCCTCTCCCTATAGGGAGCACATAAGAGTAATACAAAAAACATACATAATGCACCTTTTTGTTCTCCAGTAAAAATAACCACCTATAGTCAAAATTTCTGTATTATGTGCCGCAACAACATAAACAGCTGACCTCTCTTAGCTACTGTATAAATTGCTGGGCTGAAGATCAGCTACAGTGAAGCTGAAACCTAAGGGTGTGAGAATGGGAGGGAGACTGACCTACAGCACACAAAGCAATGTACTTTACAAACAAGAATTGTGCAAAAGGATTGTCAGTACAGCGATAAATGGAACAAGGATTATTTACATTAAGTGTGTCTTATTACTGTGTATTTACATAGTTGTTACATAGTAAATACTTGTGTACTTAGACACAGTTAGAATGATATTATGCATATTTACAATATGCTTAATGTGTACATCTTTTTGCACGATATATACTGATGCACAATAAAAACGCAACAGTCTAAGTTATACATCAATAGCTCATTGGGCACATATATAATATTATTTACTTTTTAAATAGTGAGTAGGTAGGTGTGTTGATTGTTTCAATAGTGTTGTTCCTTGGGATAACAAATTACTGAGCTCAAGTCATGTGATTTCATAAAAACGCCAGGTGCTCATTGTTTGGTATTTGAGTTAAGTTAAAATTGCCAAAATTAGTTGATTAAGAATCTGTATGCATAGCCATTCGAAAAGACGTGCTTTGAATTAACGCACGAACAGCAAAAGATATAGCCATGCCCTGCTTGAGTAATGAAGATCGCCTTGTTGCTATCGGCATGATTGAAGGTGGCCTGTCTGTGAGAGAAGTTGCCCAGAGACTGAGATGTTCTGCTTCAACAATCAGCAGACTAGTCCAGAGAAGCCAGGAAACTGTCTCTGTGAGGGACAGGCCACATCCTGGAAGGCAGAGGGTCACCATACTGGCCCAGAACCATCACATCCGATTGATCCATCTGCATAATCGCTTTCAGACTGCAGTGGCATCAGCAGAACGACTGTAGCTCGCTGTCTGCATGAAAATGATTTGCATGCTCGAAGGCCATTCAGGGGTAAGATGTTGACAATTGAGAGACGAAATCACCGTCTTCTGTGGGCCAGAGAACATTTGAGGTGGTGGCAGAAAGCTTGGTGGAGTGTTTTATTCACTGATGAATGCTGTTTTGCCCATAACAGATCTGATGGAAGACAAGTGTGGAGACATCGTGGTGGGCGTTATGGTGATTGTTGTATTGTTCAAGCCAACTGGTGGGGTGGTGGAAGTGTGATGATGTTGGGAGGAATCTCCTTTAACAGAAGAACACCTTTGGTACAGACTGAGGGCAACCTTAATGCTCAGAGACACATTGACGAAGTCCTTGAGGCTACAGTTTTTCCATTTCTGCAAGCCAATCCGGAAGTGTCGATTTTCCAGGAGGACAATGCAAGACTACTCAGTTGGAAAGCAACTCTCCTGAATGAGTCCTTGACAACAGCAATTAATGCCACACAGAGCGCAGATTAAAATGTTGCCCTCAGTGGTCTATAATTGCAAGTTACAGAAATAATTAGTTGGATGTCCCCTCAGAGATGTAACATTTTATTGCATCCAGGGGTCCACGCAGGAGGTATAAATCTCCATTCAAACTTCTCTTAAGGAACTTTGCTGAGATTTTTCACCTGCTCGGCTACCTATGTTCTCATAATCTTTTGCAATTATAATAATCAGAACCTGCCAACTGCTTTAACTAATCCCTCGCCTGCATTAATATTAACATAAAAATTTGTATTTCTTGATCTAGGAATTACAGGGTTCTAACTAACAAACTGGTAAAAATGTAAATCTTGTTGCAGGAAGCTTCTATCTAAAGTCTTTGTGCTATACAACATGTTCAATACATGGGAGCTACTTTAATCATAAGGTAAAATGTATTTGTAAACAGTTCTAACTACATATCTCCCTAAGGTGTTTGAATTATAAAAGGTTTATCTGCTCCACCAAACAGAAAGCCCCTTACTAGTTGAACAGCCAATTAATTTAGTTTTTAGAACAGTGCCACCAGACCAGATCTAGCAATCATGGCAAGCAGACCACAAGATAAGGCTGCCATGTAATGCAGTTGTGAACACTAGTGAAGCAGTTTAATAGATTACAGATGCAGAGAATACATAAACCGATGGGCTGGGATGTTAGAAGGTCTTGAAAGGGTGCTTACCAATTGGATTCACAAGTTTAATTTTGTCAAGGCAGAAAGTGACAGCATGAGCAAGAAAGAGAGAGAGACCCAGAGAAAATCTTAGCATCCCTCTAGGTGTGTTTAATAAACCTGACTTATTATACCAAGTCATTAATACTGTAATAACACCATTACAGATTCATATACAGTACTTGTCTCTTTAATTATAAAAAGAGTATAGCTAGATTTTTTAAAAGTTTAACTAAAATGTGCTTTCCTCTCTGTTTTTGAATTGTATATTGTAAGCTTGTAATAACAAGTTATATGCAGTTCATATATTAAAGAAGAGATTATTATAATTGGAATTATTACACACAACATTCTGATACATGCAATTTATATTTCAGTAAAATCAAAGAGCACATACAGTTAGACAGCAGCTCACAGGAGGGGTCCCACAGCCAGACACCAATGACAGCACTCCAATGTACTGTACTGTATCAGTATCTTTGCAACAGTGCAGGGTCTATGCAGCTACACAGCAGTTTAGACGCTGGATTGGAAAATGGCTTTCTGAGTCCCCCCCTCATAATCCTGGGAGTGAACAATGACTACACAATTCTCTATCTGAGCTCAGTGAGGGATATTCAGGACAGGTGCTGCTGTTCGTCCAGGCACACACAATCACAGTTCTCTTATATTTCTTTTCACATTTTCAGCAGCTTTTCTCAATCAATAATTTTCAGTGACCCCCCAAAGGCTGACAGTTGTGGACAGAAGAGCGATTTATCTTGAACAAGTGTGGTTCTGTTAAAGATGTATCAGAATAAGATTGATGCCATTGGCTAAGTCTATTATTTATGGTTTATTTTATATTGACTAGAGAACAACAGCAAGAAAAATAATTGAATTAATTTAAAAGCTGGTTTCTGTGACTATAGTTTTATACTTTTTTAAGTGCTGGCTTCCCAGTGAGCTGTGCAAACAGAATACAAACAAATGCTAAGGAAAAGCTGTGCACTCAAATATGATTTAAAGCTACAAAAAAATCAATTGAAGTACTTAAAAATAATTACCTGCAGAATGGGCATTTTAAATTGAAAGCACATCAAATTAATTAATAGTAGTTTTATATAATAAGTAATCAAATCAGTTAGCTTTAGAACTTTTTACTTAGTATGTCAGTAACATCACCAATAAACACATAATCATTTTAAGTAATTATTTGTGATTTTTGTTTATTTTTTTATGTGATTCATTAATATTGTAGAATAATAAAAACATACTTCAACTTTGCTGTTATAATCTTTGTGGCACTAGGCAGCAACTGAATTCAAATGTGTTCTGAGGACATTAACAAAGGCACAGGACGTTGGGTACACACTAAGTAATATTGAGAACACAATGCTGCTCTCTGTAACAAACACTGTTGTGTGTCTCTTACACAGGATTGTGTGACATATGCGTGTATATTTATTATTTAATTCCCATAGCAGAATCTATAAAAGAAGTTCCTTAACCAAACTTGTATCATTGTATACAATTGCAATTGTATCATTTTGTTAGCTACTTATCTGAAAATGGGAACAAAAAAGGTGACTTAATAACCTTAATAATTACTTGTCTGAGTCTCCTACTCAAAAAGGTTATTCCACAGGAACTGGTACACTGCAGCTAAACAAGGACAGACTTGTTTTAATTGTTAAGCAAGCAAGAAAAGATTTCTAGGAGGGCAAGGATAATTGATGGATACAGTTTGGCAGGGTCAAGCACAAATTCTACCTTGTCACTTTAATTAATATATGAATGTCTCTATGACAGCATTGGGTTGGAATCTATAATGATCAAGGTAGACAAAAACTGCTAAGAGTATTTTAATATAGGTACTCTAACTGTATCACTGACACCACGTTACTGCATAAATAAACAAAACTTGAAATATACACCTTGAATGTCACCATATAAAAATTTGAATGAAATTTGTGTAAACAGATGGACACTTTGCACAACAGATGCTAATTTGGATCACTAAACAAGCAGGTGTTGAATCCAAACAATTTTTTTACATTCAAAACCAATTCATGTATATTAATTACTAATCTGGAGACAGTCGCATGTATAGAAACCTGCCGCTTTGGCTGAACGAGACTGGGTGTTCAGAGCTGGAACGAGAGAGCGAGACAGTAACCTTTATAAATATAAACAATTGCTACCCATGCTGGTTTTGCACCAGCACAATACTTGTTTGTTTGTGCATATGTTGGTTTATTTTGGCCACTGTGCCGTTTTCTTTTGTGGCAAAAAATGTTTTGGTTCTGTATTTATTTAAACTTTTTATTTAATGAATAAACACGTGCAACAGCTCTTCACCCCTGTGTGCCTGTATTTCCTGGTCTGATGTCATCACGAGCCATCCTGACAAGTAAAAAACTATTTGTGTAATATAGTTCTTTTTTTGTTTGTTTGTTTTTTTGTTTTTTTAATTATGCGCGTGATCCTTTTTTTTGGGACTGTTTTTATTAAAACTTTTCTCAACAGAACGGTACCCGATGAATCATTACAAGTTCAAGGTAAATGTAGGTTTTAAAGTGTTTTTTTTTAAAGAAATGAATGAGAAAAATTGTGTTCTAATAACAATTGTGTCCTCTTGATGAAGGCTTTACCGGGTTATGATGACCTTGACTTTTGTTAGCTCCCTCGTCTGAAGGTAGACCCTTCATCGACAGGCACCATCACTTAAATAATGTCAAAAATTCTTGTAACTATTTTTTAAAGTGGTGCCACTGCATTCCCCCATACAGAAATTATTTTAAAGAGAAAGACAACAACAGCAACATAATAATGTGCATTTACATGTGAGGAGTAATAATCCTGGGTTTGGAAACATCATACATTACATACATTCAGCGAAGAGAAAGGAACTTCACTTCGCATTGGGACAGACTGGGCTCCATAGACTCAGCTGTTTTTTCTACAAACTAAAGAAACCATGCCTGAAGCAATAAAAAATCAAATCCAAAGCCCACAACATTAATTCAACAATACTGATTGCACAGAAAGAAGGCTAGTTATTCTATAATTGGACTAGAAGCTCTTAAAACACGTCAAGGCGAGAACAGTGTTGCGGTTCTTAGAGATAATATGCAGCTGTAAATATGTAAATAGCACAAAGCTGATAAATAAACATGCACAACAGTAAGCATATGTATATGATCAGATTATATTGAGAAACATTAAGAAACACCTCATCTGTGGGGTACTCAGCGTGTTTGGAGATGAAGTTAATTGGTATTAATTGGACCACATGCCTGCTGTATTAAATATAGTACTGCATCACATCACATATCCTCCATAGATCTGGTCCATAACAATGTCATGTATTGCGTAATGTAATGTATTGCAGTAGTAAGACTCCAAAACAGCAGCAAACCATTTTCAAATCAGGTTGGTTTGGTGATTTGGGTGGTCAAACTGCCCTTCAAAAACAATAAATCAATTACAAATGACAAATGCTTCTCAGTTTACTAATATACAAACCAGTTTATATTTCTATTTGGTACCATTCCTCATGAATAATATTTTTGGTCCTATTTTTGCCAAGGCACAGCCTTTTGTGCATAAATAAATTAAAGCCAATAACTGAATGGGTTGATATTGTTGCCAAGATAAATTATCTTTATTTAAACATGTTTAATGTTTTCTCTGTGATGGAAAATAAGCGGGGGAGGGCAAGAAATATGAGAAGATTGGAGGAAAGGCCATTCTTTG
Source organism: Polyodon spathula (assembly GCF_017654505.1). Taxonomy (NCBI): domain Eukaryota; kingdom Metazoa; phylum Chordata; class Actinopteri; order Acipenseriformes; family Polyodontidae; genus Polyodon; species Polyodon spathula. The sequence goes on from NC_054543.1 coordinate 43,510,072, forward strand.
GTTGTGGTAGGCAGGATGGCATAATCTAAAATGAAATTAAACAAACAGCATGCGTGGGGTGACATATTTGCAATGTGTACATGATGTTAATGTAAATTGTCTGCCCTTCATGACTTGGAAGTCCGTTTTAGTCCCAATGAGCAAGACATTTTGATATAAGTGGATAGTGGTCTGTGTTGCAGATTTATATCCTAAGCTTCCCTTGAGTATTCAGAGGTCGTAATCGCGAAGGATCAGGTACATCTCCCACCAGAACAACCTAAACATCTTACAGACCCATCACATTGAATCAGGGTCATGCTGCCTGCCCATTATGTGATTTGTTTTTATACTTTTATTTGTAATAGCAATATTTTAAATCTCTGATTTCATGCTGCTTATCTGTGCCTCAGCACACTGTTCTTTATTTGTAGATTATATGTTACAGTCTATTACAACTAATTAGAACAAACCAACAAACCAGCATGTTTGGGGCAGTCAAGACCACTCTGTCCATTATATTATATTGTGAGAACCATTTAGCTATTAAATGTTCAGTTATTTTTATTTGTAATAGTTTTTAATGTAGCTGACCTAAATACAATTATGTGTGCAACATTAGAGATAAAATGATGGTATAAATGTATTTTAGATTTCTTTCAAAGAAACTTCCACTCCCTCCTCAGTGCATAAACTTCTTAAATTCTAAAGCCTTAGCTCTTGATTAGTTTAAAAATTGCTTCCAGCCTTTGGGGTACAAATCATAATTGCTATGGGTCACAAGTAATAATTACAAGCCTTCCCACTGGCATAGAAGCCCATTAAAATAGATATTTAAATCACATTATGGCTTTGCCAGACCTAATAAATACCATTCTTTAATTATAATTCACACTATGTATGTATTTATATGATATCAACTGACTGGGCCCAGGAAACGGTTACTACATTCAAGAAGGTGGAGATTAATGTTTAAAGTGTGGTTTCTTGACATAGCATGCCATAAAGCATACAATTCAGCAAGCACAGTGCAACATGTTGGATTCAGAAATCAAGCTGTGCACCATGAATTTTGGAAAGTTGTTTGTAGAGATGTATAGCATATCACTGACAGCAGATCACATCACTTAGCAATCAGGGGCTGGACTGACTCAAACATTGCGCTGGTGATACCTGCACTGCACTCTCTGTGCACATGCTGAAAGTTATGATAAGTAGAAGTTGTCGTGCTCAGATTATGTTTGGTGCTCTTGAGCCTGTAAAGCACAGTAATCATTTTAACCAGCAGTGAAGGTACTGTCTAGTAATTAATTAGAAACTTGTGCTGAGAATTAGAAATGAAGTGTGACTCTATGTCACTCCCTAAAGATTATTGTATTAATGTTATTGTTTGTTAAAATTAAACACATGTATAATGTTTAGGTTGCAATTCGATGTGTCATTTTATTCTGAATATAGCAAAATGATGGTGCTTTGGTGTGTACTGCACAGCTAATATGATACTGTGACTTTAAGTGGAAGACAGATGTGCACTGTAATGTTTCTGCTCATTGCTTGAGTAAGGTTGTTGTCACGTTCGTGTACTTCTTTAATTCTCTAGTAAAATAAGAGCATGTAGACATAAGATTGAATAAACTCCTACAGTGCGTTGTTCGTGTACTGGCTTACAGATTTTCACATACCCAGACAACAGTTAATCAAGAATAATCACTCTGATATTCAAAGTGTAACGAATCAGAGTATATATTTACTCCTTCAGTTTAGTAACGCTTAAGTGGATCGAATGATCGCAGATCTATTTCAAATCCAAGCTCATAGACAATCGAGGCAGTCTGGTGCCTTTGCAAACTGTGACAGGATAGCTTTGTGGTGGCGTCAGGCCAGAATGCAGGAAGAAGACACAGGCACTGCAGATACTGTGCAATGGTGCTTGCAACGTTTTATTTTTAAATCACAAAAATATAATAACTATTTAAACAAAAAGACACTGCTTACAGAGCAAAAATAAAGATTTTGAATGAAACAAATCTCACACACAAAAACATACAGGTCAGGTTGGGCAGATCGCATTCACTGATCCTGTTTTGTATTTTTTAGTTTTGTTTTCGTTTCTCTCCTCTCGTTTTCCTGTACTTTCCTCTGTACCCCCACCCAGAGTGCAGAGAGCTGCAGGTTTATATGCTGATTAGCAACAAATGAATCACTTAATTAATTCAGGAGATGGCCACCTTCTGCACAAGGTTTTTAATTATTCATGGCAGAGGACGAGCTGCATAAAAGTTAAATATATTAAAACACATGAGACAGAACAAAAGTCCAATACATCATATTTACAATGGTTCCCCTTTTATTAGCTCTAAACAAGTTCCTGTGACGTTTTGTTTCTGCTTTTGTCTCTGCCAGGCTGCTTCTAAACTGTCTCCACCATTTAGACACTAAATACTCCTCTCAGTGATGTCACACAAAAAAACAACCTATCAGGAAGTGAACGTCAGTCCCTCCCCTATCCATTACTGTAAAGTACAGGGGCCCTTTAAGTCATCAAAACAAAGTGCTTCTTTCATTGTATTTACACAATCACGGTCCTAGAAGCCCACTTCAGTATGATCGTGTTAACATGATCCTGGTCCTTAAAGGGTTAATGCATACAATATAACAACACCTCTAAAGCTAATAATAATCCTATTCCTTAGCATCATGCTTCAATGTAGGTAGAGAAGTATGTCTTAAAATATAAAACAGAACAAAGAAGGGAATGTCATCCAAACCAGGGGCTCTGAATTCAACAACAACCGTCAGCTTCACAGAGGTCTTCAAAAGATGGCAGGCAGTTTGTGTTAACAAACTCAACTAATAACGAACTGCAAATTTGCTCCAATTTTATAGGACCTTATCGCTCCTTTTCGTGCATCAAAAGGCTTAATTAAGCCTAAAACATCTGGGTTGTCAGACAATTTCTAACTCTAAAATTAATAATAAACTTTTTTTGTTCCAGGCTGTCTCCCACTTTTCTAAGATACAGATATATGAGGTTTTATTTAAAACTCATAGCATATGTTCCTATACCATGGAGTTCCACTCACTTGTTTAACATAAAAATTATAAAACCGAGGGGCCCTTAAATTAGAACACCTGTTCTGTCAGAAAGTTTTAATTCTGTTGTTAAAACATATTTTTCTGGTACCATGAAAATCAGAGTATTCCCACAAGATTTGAATTAAGAGCTAGAGGCCCTTTTTGTTCTAAGTTGCAGCTGCTGATAAGAAACTCAATTACATGCGCATTCCAAGAGGCCCCATCAATGTTATCAAATTATATCATAGTTTCATAGTTCACCGATTCTCTCATTTAGACTAATACAGATTTCTGCAATAATATTTCTGCTTGTAGATTTATTTTTTTTACAGAGCTTTACAATAATATTATTGCCCTTAACAGTTACTTTTCTTTTAATGGTCTTTTGAACACAGTATGCAGTTCACATCCAACATAACGGAGGACTTCCAGCAGGATTGGAAATCCTGGAAATAATTAGATTCTTAAAGTTTCCTTAAAAACCACCACAGGGTCCCGAATCTAGCGCTGAGCATCGCAATTGTGTTTCTCAAATACTTGATACCTACAGGATTTCTGAACTCTTAGCAGGTTTCCCATATTTGCATTCTAACTTCATTCTAACTTTCTATCGCCCTGCTACAGACCCATTAAACAGAAATTAGTAATTATGTGTTTTGTTTGTTTGTCGTTTGTCTTTGTGGCGGACTGTCCCGCTCCTTTATGTTTATTAGTATTTTAGGTTGTATATAATGTGTTAATGTTGGTGTTTATGTATAAAATACACGGAATATAAATATGGGTTACGAGCACAAATGTTTAAAATGTATATTTGCATTTAGGCACGAGGCTTGCACAACACTTCACGTGCAGGTAAAATGTAATATGTGAGCATGGGAAATTACACTTAATTAATTCACGTGCAGTTGTACTGAGACTCCAACTGAATGATTGATTAGCAATCGAGTCTCGGTACAGCTGCATAAAAATAGCATGTGTTCACTCTATCTGGGTTGTGTGTCCGGGAAGTGGAGAACCGGTGAGAGAGAGGAGAGTTTAACCCTTTGTGGTCCTATGTCTGACCTGGTCCGACATGGCGAAAATCTCTTTCCGGTCCATTGTCGGACTCTGTCCGACATTGTCGAAAACCATGATCTAACGCAGCATGTGTTGCATTTAAGCCAGAAAAAGCCGAGGCGATGCATTCCCTAATCATCTCTGATCGGAAAGAAGGCAGAGACAGCCGAATAGACCATGTACAGGCTGAGCAAAGCCGAATTGAACAGATGGAGACTGAGACGCACAGAGTGAGAATGGCGCAGAGAAGATAGAGAAAGTCAAGGCAGCCTGAAGAACTTGCACAGATGATGGATGAGGCAGAAAGTACAGACGAAAGCAGCTTGGATGATGATTTTGATCAGTCTAGTGATGAGGAAGTAAATATTTATCTTACTGAGGACTGAGGAAAGTGGCCACGAACCAGACACGCAGCCGGAGAGCGAATGGAGACGCGCATCGGTAAGTGCAGGTGCTTTCACAAAACTCTAATTTACTGTGGTAAATAGGGGATATCAAGGGAGTACTACTTTGAGAACTGCACTGGAGTTTTTTCACCTTTTTTTCACGAACACTTTGTTTACTGAAATTGTAAATGAAACCAATAGATATGCAAGTGTAAAACTAATGGGACCGCTGCGTCATAATTCTGTTTGGAACTCCTGGAAACCTGTTACGTTACCAGAGATGAAGGCATTTTTTGGGACTGAATGTAAAAACGGACATAAAAGAATATTTTTCAGAGGAATGGGCTAACAGAATGCAGTTTTTCAAAGATGTATTCAAGAGATCACGTTTCTTGCAGATCTTTTGGATGCTACACCTTTGCCCTCCCCCCACCCAGGTGCCTCAGGCTGCTGTGGTTAGCAGAAAACAAAAGGTCAGAAATGTGGTCAGCTACAGAGACACAAAATGCTGTGATCTATTTATCCCAGGTGGAGACATTTGTATTAATGAGAGCACCATTGGCTTCAAATGAAGGATTATCTTCAAGTGCTACAATCCTCAGAAGCCTACCAAGTGGGGGGTGCGTGTGTTTGTTTTAGTTGACTGTGAAACTGGTTATGTCTCTGCTATTGTTCCTTACTTTGGTAGCCCAACAACAGACTCCATGTTGAGACCTGACATGCCATTTACATCAAGAATTGAAATGAAATGAGAAGCCACATTTCATTTCCAAAAATGAATTGAAGAGCACCAAAGACTGTTCAATGACAGAAAGACAAAAGGGGGGAGGAGAGAAACTGTATGCTTCTGCAAAACATAGTTAAGGCAGCAAGGGTTACACCAGGGGTCTGTTTTTGACTGTTCAATGACAGAAAGACAAAAGGGGGGAGGAGAGAAACTGTATGCTTCTGCAAAACATATTTAAGGCAGCCAGGGTTACACCCAGGTGACTGTTTTGAAAGATACCATACCATGGACACATACAGATAATTTCTGTCACTAAATGCTTTTTTTCTTTGCAAACCTCGCCTGATGTAAATCTCATTTGCTCGTGTAAGTGATACACGGGATAATCCACATGTAAGTGTTAATGAGCGTGTTTATCCTTAACTTTAAATATTGCCAGGGAGCAGGTCAGTTGTTAGACAAAGTATGTCTGCTGTCCAAGTTTATATGTATAGTTGGTGAACAGCATGTCAGTCACCTCAGTCGCCCCAAAGCAGTGCTCTCAGAACTGACCAAATACAATTGTAAATGAACGTTTTGGTTGTGTTTTATTTGCTTGCATCATTAACATTTAACACAACAGTAAATGCAACACAACTTAAAGAAAGGAGAGAATCTTTGATAGCACGAGCCTCCTCAGATCGCTGCTGTGCAATTGAAACTGGTGGCTGAGGTAATCACCAACCACACCTGGCACTACAAACCACTTTGCCACACATATAAATTAAATTGTAATTAATCATTTCTGGAATTAGATTCTCTTACTATGTAATTACATTTGTATTAATGAAACTGCTAATAATGTGTTTCATTTAGGTTTCATTAATAACAGGTAATTACATTCGAACCAACACAGGATTTCATACTAAATGCATTAATAATTCCTAAGGAATCTATATGAAGTCGTCAATTAATGATTCAATGATTCAACTCTTACTCATACCAGCGACTCTGTGTCTGTTCATGATAACACTTCCATTCTTATCCAGACGACAATCAGATTTATTTAACAATGAACTCCAATACTGAAGCAGTTTTATCTGCTTGTTTGGCAGATGTACAAGCTTGGATGTCTAATAATTTTCTGAAATTAAATGCAAGTAAAACTGAGCTGTTGGTAATGGGATCTGAAACCCATCTCTATTCCTTTCCTAGGGTTTATTGCTCTTTTGGTGATTTCACTGTTGGCGCCTCTTCGGTTGTCCACAGTTTAGGTGTCCAGCTAGACCCTAGGATATCATCTGAAAAACATATTTCTACTGTGGTTAAGGTTTTATCACCTAAAGAAAATTTCTGCTTTTTTTACTGGTCTTCCTACTCATTCTCTAAATTGTCTTCAGAATGCAGTGGCAAGGGTCTTGACAGGCTTCCAGTTCATTCTCGTGCTGCCTTCACAATTCTGTTGCTGACATACAAGGCTTTGCATGGTCAGGGTCCTAGTTACATTATGGACCCATTATCACCCGCCCGTTGTCAGTTCTGTACAGTATCCCATTGCTTTCCCATCTAAACACACTTAAATGTTGATAACCGCTGTTTAATAGAATTCGTTCGTCAACTGTGTTGGGGGAGGCTTTTATCATTACGCCTTTGCACAAAGGAAAAATGATTGATGCCAAGCCCATTACAAATCAGTCACCTTCCTTGCTACAGAGCAGCAATAATGGAAAAAAAAACTCTGCCCACCATTTTTTGAAAGTTTTTAGTTTGCTTTTCTCTATTTAAAGGGCCACTTTGCTACACTGCTCAACATACATTATTATTTTTAATTCTAACTCTGAACTCAGGTTACATTTAAATACATCTGTAAATACATACTTTTACAGATAAAATACACACAAGCAAACTACAATTTTATAACTGCAGTACCACAGGCTGGAGAATAGCTGGGTTTTATTGCTGGGACTGTGAATATTGTCCTATATTATTGCAGCCCCACACCTGGGAATGATATTTCTATATGTATTTTCTTGTTTCTGTCTTTTTCTACCAAATGCTCAGTTTCCATGTGATCTATACACTACTGCCACCTTGTGTATGACATATTGCTACTTTTACAAATAATATAAACAATAATAATGGAAACAAACAACACTTGGAAAATATTAAATGTTATATTGATTAATTAAGCGGATTTGTGGTATTTTATTTTTTTGAATTGATCAACTTTTTAAAATAATTGTAAATAGTTTAACGTACGTTTCTGTCAAATCCAACAATTAATTTGTAAGCTGGACTGTCAATGGAAATGAGCCTACTGGCTAAATTAAAAATGCAATGCATGTTGTGTCATGCAAGTGACACTTATGTTATAATTGTATGTGTCCCTGATAAATAAATACAATAAAAAATGTTTTTAAAAAACTATACCCCCTTCAGTCACTGCGTGTGTAATTGTACCAGGGTAGGTTTCTCATCTATGTATCTACTTTATAATACATAATGTTTTTTTTTCAAAGTTATGGCAGGGCAACTTCTCCAACTACATAGAGTTCACACAAACCGTTTTCAAATTTCTAAAAATGAAATATAAAAATTGTGACCAAAGGGGACATGTCGCCTGACAGTTTGCTGTTTACCTTTCATTCTATTAGATTTCAATGCATACAGATTACAACAGGGTTATGATGTGTTGAACCAAAAAAAAAGCATAGCTGAGGTTAAGATCCCATTGTGTGTGCGTGAGCGTGTGCTTGTGCGTGAGCATGTGCTTGTGCGTGTGCGTGTACGTGTGCGTGTGCGTGTGCGTGTTTACAACAAGGGAGTAATGGAAGATATTCTTTTTAACACCTCAGTTCACAGTAGTGCTTGTGTGATTGTCTTATCTCAGCAGGCATGCTTCAGGAGGAAGTTAATTTCCTGGCTGCAAATGTACTGTCTGTGGAGATCATTTTACTTCTCTGGATTATAATTAAGCATAAGAACCGTAAAACCATCTGCAGGCATTAAACCTTGAAATATCTTTCCAATCCTTTTATATAAACATCAGTGAAATAACTCAAAGAAAAAAAGATTTGGGAGCATACACATGATTCAGAAATGTCCCCTAAACCAGCTTCTGGAGCATCATGTGAACAAAAGAGGGTAATTGATTTAGAATCAAATTGCCTATTTAAAAAAAAAGCATCTGAATTGACTTTGTTGAGATTTGTGAAATTCTTTGCTGGATCATATTTGGTTTGGGTAAGTGCACTCATTTATACAACACAGTAATTCAAGAAATAAAAGCAAACATTAGCAAAATAAATCACAAACCATAACAGAAGGGGCTGGACTGGGTGTTTTATATTTGTTTGTGTTCATAGTGCTGTTAATTTTTACTCTGTTTATTGTTTAATTTGATGGGATTGATGGATTTCACAAAATCCAGAAAAAGTATGATAACTTCCACTGTGAACAAACTGCCCAGTTCATACATTTACTATTGAGTTGGCAGTTTGCCTGCAGATTGTGAAACATACAGGCCAATTTCCTTTAAAATCCAAATCCAGGTTGGGGCTCACTCCTACAATCTGCATCCCCTTTTAAAGTTGGCAGGAAAACACTGCACCAGTTCCCCCTGTTGGCAGTAACCTTGCAAATGCCAGTTTATTGCCAACTGATAATTCTAAGCATTTATTCCTTGAACTGCTACAGAATCTTTTTGACAGCAGATACTGTTGCTTCACCTTCAAATAAATACCACAGATTCCTGCTTCTCATAAAATCTCCTTTTCACAAACGAAGATGGCTTTGGACAGTGAACTAGCCTTTTAACAAGAATGCTATTCCCTTTGTCATTTCCAACATGGGAATTAGATTCTCTTTTTGGTGCTGTAGGAGAATTAGATCAGAGAAATCCTGTTAAGGACAGAATATGATTAAATGAGAGCCTCAGCTTGAAAAAGTCTGGTGTTGTATCCTTAGCTATATGCTGGCTGACACAAAGGGAAATGGCCATAACCTAGCTAGCTCGATTTCCTTTAACTTTGGAAACAAACATATGTGACACATCATTCTCCCTCGATAATATTTTACAACAAACATATGTTTGAATTAAAAACGAATATGTATTTGTTCAAACACAGACTTAACCCCAACAGGGTATTTGTTATAATTTAATACATACACAGTGTCTATAGGAGGTATTCACCCTCCTTGTACATTTTCACAGTTTGTTGTGTTACAACCTGAAATCTTGATGCATTTAAATCTTTTTTTTTCTTTGATTTACACAACCTACTCAACACTGTCAATGTGTGGAAAAATGGGGGGTGGGGGGGGGGGTGAAAAAACAAATCAATTAAAAATAAAAACCTGAAAAGTCTTCATTAGATAAGTATTCACCCCCTTTGCTATGACACTTCTAAATAAGCTCAGGTGCAACCAATTGCCTTCAGAATTCACACAGTAAGTTAAATGGAGTCCATCTGTGTGTAATAAAACTGGTTCACATGATTTCACAGCATTGGTCAGAGAAGCCACCAAAAGGCCAATGACAACTCTGAAAGACCTACAGCGTTCCATGGCTGAGATGGGAGAAACTGTCCATGTGTCAACATTAGCTGAAGTACTCCACAAATCCGGCCTATATGGAAGAGTGGCAAGAAGGAAGCCATTTCTGAAAAAAGCCCATGCAAATCCTGCTTGGAATTTGCAAAAGGCATGTGGGAGACTCTGAAAAGATGTGGCAAAAGATTCTGTGGTCCCATGAAACAAAAATTTAAATATTTGGCTTAAATGCAAAGCGTTATGTCTGGCGCAAACCCAACACAGCACATCAATCCCTATTGTGAAACATGGTGGCGGCAGCATCATGCTATGGGGATGCTTTTCATCAGCAGGGACTGTGAAGCTTGTCAGGGACATACTTGAGGATAACCTGCTTCAGCCTACAAAAAACTGGGACGGAGATTCACCTTTCAGCAGGACAATGACCCCAAGCACACAACCAAAGTGACACCGGAGTGGCTTAAAAACAAGAAAGTGAATGTCCGAGAGTGGCCCAGTCAAAGCCCGGACTTGAATCCGATTGAGAATCTGTTGCAAGACTTGAAGATTGCTGTCCACCAACGATCCCCATCCAACTTGACAGAGCTTGAACAATTTTGCCAAGAAAAATGGGCGAATATTGCACGATCCAGGTATGCAAACCTGGTAGAGACTTACCTGGGGCGAGCCCATTCCCTCTTCCCCTCTCCCGACCCTCTCTCCTTCTCGCACTTGGTTTGCTTGTCTGTCGCTTCGAACTGAACTACCAACCATCGTTTAGCCAGGCTATTTATAGTTTAAAAACTGCTAATTAAAATGATCCATTACTGGGAATGTTACCTTTTTTTTTTTTTTTTTGTAAAAAATATAGCGTTGATTACATGGTGCTTTATGCATGGTTAATTCATGGAAAGTTACATTTTTTCTTCTTCACTATATATGCACTATAGTGTGGGAGTTATTTTGTATTTCAGTCAGACGTATGTTGTGTCCCACGATGCCCCCCCACCCTGTCTCCCATTTATAAGGCTTTTCTGTTATAACACTCATATTGTGTGGCCCCCCGAGACCCGCTTTACAGCGAGGGAGCACTGTATATATAAATGTTTATATTTAGCTCAGAGCCAGCTACCCAAGGTTTTCAATATGTTGTATATATCTTTCTCAAGGGAGCAAGTGTTTGAATCAAAACATTGTAGGTATTTATAATTTTCTGATGACATGATAACTACTTGGTATTGTTTAAATATATATATATATGTAGGCTGATTATAAGTATGTCCCTGATTCACATAGCATGATGCTGAAAATATATATTCACAATAGGGATTGATGTGCTGTGTTGGGTTTGCGCCAGACATAACGCTTTGCATTTAGGCCAAAATGTTAAATTTTGTGTTTCATCGGACCACAGAATCTTTTGCCACATCTTTTCAGAGTCTATAGTAAAAATGCTGTAAAGTAAGAATGCTTTCAAAAATAGACATGTTAATAGATTATATTTATCAATTAACAAAATATGCAAATGAGTGAACAGATAGTGTATTTGGTATGATTAAACAATTATACCAAACAGGTGCTAATGATGTATGATTAAACAATTATACCAAACAGGTGCTTGATCAAATATGTAGGTTGAAACACAATCATTAACTGAAACAGAAACAGCTGTGTAGGAGGAATAAAACTGGGTGAGGAACAGCCAAACTCAGCTAACAAGGTGAGGCTGCTGAAGACAGTTTACTGTCAAAAGTCATACACCATAGCAAGACTGAGCACAGCAACAAGACACAAGGTAGTTATACTGCATCAGCAAGGTCTCTCCCAGGCAGAAATTTCAAGGCAGACAGGGGTTTCCAGATGTGCTGTCCAAGCTCTTTTGAAGAAGCACAAAGAAACAAGTAGCGTTGAGGACCGTAGACGCAGTGGTCGGCCAAGGAAACTTACTGCAGCAGATGAAACACATCATGCTTACTTCCCTTCGCAATCGGAAGATGTCCAGCAGTGTCATCAGCTCAGAATTGGCAGAAAACAGTGGGACCCTGGTACATCCATCTACTGTCCGGAGAAGTCTGGTCAGAAGTGGCCTTCATGGAAGACTTGCAGCCAAAAAGCCATACCTCTAACGTGGAAACAAGGCCAAGCGACTCAACTATGCACGAAAACAGAGGAACTGGGGTGCAGAAAAATGGCAGCAGGTGCTCTGGACTGATGAGCCAAAATGTGAAATATTTGGCTGTAGCAGAAGGCAGTTTGTTCGCTGAAGGGCTGGAGAGTGGTACACGGATTAACATGTCTATTTTTGAAAGCATTATTACTTTACAGCATTTTTTCACACCTGCCTAAAATTTTTGCACAGTACTGTATATATATTTATATATTTCTGAGTAAACACATACTGTAAACTGTTATAACAACATTTACAATTCATTTATTTATTTTGGGGGGTCTTTTATAATTATACGTTGAAAACCATTCGTTCTTCAACACCTTACTAGAGCTGCAGTTTAGCATTATTAAATTAATTAATTAAGTCTTATACCTATTTAGCATGGTGTGTGCTTTCTGACATGAAACTTAATTTAAATAACCCTGTAGGGAATGTCAATTTAGTCTTCAAAAGGGAACACTACTAATAATCTGCTTTCATTTCCATTTAATCTAAGCAATCAAGAGTTGACTTTCTTTCTTACTTTAATTAGCATTATTTTGCATGTTTGGACCCAGCTATCAACTTCTAGCATCACAGAATTAAACAGTTCTTCCAACTATTCCCTTGTGCACTGGTCCCCTAACTGCCTTTAATTATTATCTTGCTTGCCTAATACCTTCTGCTCACAATCTAAAATTGAATTAAACAGAGCTTAAATGATATAAAAGGTTTCATTTTAAAATCTATATCAGGTTACACAGAGTATAAAAAATTAAGAAAATGAATTCTTAAAGAAGGGGATATATATATATATATATATATATATATATATATATATTATATTTTTTTTTTTTTTTTTTTTTTTTTTTTTTTTTTTTTTTAAAGATCTGCAATTTAATATTATAAAATTTTATATATTTTAAGTTGGGTGTGATCCATTATTACATAGATGATATGAACAATATATTAACTTCGTACTTGTGTAATCATAACGTGTCATTAAATACTACCTTTAACTAACAATTTATACATGTTCTACAATCATAAAGGATGTTATAAACAATATTATATTAACAGGTTATGTAACCATTGTTCATAACAAAATATAACAAAGACATTTTTTTAAGAAACAGTAGAATATAATAACATAACGTGTCATTACAATACTACCTTTAATAACACATTTATACATTTTCTTAAACTAAAATGTGGTCCAAACCTATTGAAATATTGTTCCTTATGTGAAAAGTGTCAATTATCTATACAGCTCATTAACAGTAAGTACTGTATTTTCATGCTCAAAATCTACAACTAATGGAATGTGTCCCTCAGTGTCAAGAAATGTATCCTAGCTGCTATGGTTAAGAACACACCCTGAGAAGAAGAAGAGCACCTTCTGTGTCAAATGATCAAGTTCAGCCGAGTGAGTACAGAAATTCCGTGAGAAGAACATCATGTGGACACAAAACTGGTGAAAGGCATTTCACAGATCTATCTTGGCAGTGGTCGTGGCACTGAAAAGAAACTTCTACAATGAATGGACTGTTGTTGTGCTTTGTAGGGCCATGCCTGAACATTGTTACAAGATTTCCTTGACTACATGGGCTAGGTTCTCAAAGCTTTTTACTCTCAAGTGTAATTAGAAATGTTATTAATAGATAGTGCAAACTAAAAGAAATACAGTTCAGAAGCAAACAAGTCGAACATTTCATTTATTAATTTTTTTAATTTAAATGGTGTGTTTTTTTTTTCTATCAAACAAAATAATGTACATGCCGATTTTCAGTAATTAGTTTTATGAATCTATCCCGATGTGCAATTGACCCATACCCAGATACATTGAGTGCACATCAGTTAAAGAAGCTGCTTCACAGTGTCCACAGTGTTCCGACATCAGAATACTACAGAGGCATAAAAGCCTTTCAATGGCTTTGTCAAATACCAGCATACTTTACAGATGGGAGGGGAACACATTTTAACATGTGGTGGGAGTTATCTATAAAGTAGACGACTTATTTAATCTCCAAGGCAGTTTAGACCTTCAAGCTTTATCCCAGACTAGCACACCGTCTGTTTCATATAATGGATCTTAACTCTATAACCCACCATCACTGGTTGAACTTCTTCAAGAATGTGTTCTAACTTTGCATAGTGTGTTTTATAAACATATTTTTTAACACACAGCTAATATAATAATTGATATGAAAAGATCAAAGAAATGTACATTATCAAAAAGCTTATTTTGCAGCCTTATATATTTAAATGTTTAAACAGATTTCTTGATACATGAACATTTAAAATGCAAAGTTTTTTTTTTTTTTTTTTTTTTTTTTTTTTTTGACCCTTTTGAAAGTCTTTAACAAGAGCAGCAAGTTTTGATTTTTGAAAATGGTAATTATTTGGCCCTATTTCAGCAACTGCAATTTCTTCAAGTCATGGAACCTGGAGCAATGTTCCTATTTATTATTCTTTGTTAAGTCAGGTTTGAAAATAATTCATTTTTCAACATCAAAAAGGAATGAATATTGACTTTTTAAAAAATAATTTAAGCCAAATTTCACAGAGAAATACATCGGTGGTACCTTGTGCCAATACTCTAGTTTATATATGAGAAGACATCTGCCTTCCCTTTCACAGCTTAAATGCAGATTTTCTGAGTTTAATTCTGGGCCTCTTTCCCATCTGCATTGCTTACTGTACTAGTCTGCCACATGTTTACGTGCATATTGATATTTCTGCTCCATAGAAATAGCTCCATATTGTAAAACATTGACTTTAACATTGGATTTAACATTGGATTTAACATTGCCAAACCAAATGAAAGTCAGCTTATCAAAATAAGGAACGTACTACTACATTCTGTTTGCTTTGTAGACAGTAGCCCACCAACCAGCATGTACTGTGCCACATGCACAGTTTTCAACTTGGTACAGTTGCCACAAAAACAAATGGTGCTCCCCACGGTAACTTTTTTGAATTTTAAATCTCTACTGGAAACTCCCAACTGGAAGAGAATTTATAGATATTCTGAAAAAACAAAACAAAAAACTAAACCAGGAGTCAAATAAACAAAAGACTTCTTTATTTAATTCATCCTTTTGAGAATATAAAGACCACTAAGTTTCAAAATAATTACTGATAATTACTGACAGCACTGGTACTTGAAAAAGAATCGATATCTCAATTCATTACACTGGTGTACAAGTCCGTGGGTAGTTTAATACATTGCAGTTCAAAATAACCTTTACAATACAATACATTGGCTTATTTAACTAGTTAGTATGTAGCTAAGAGTTATGTATATGCCAATTCTTTATTAACACAGCTTATAAGTATACTTAATGCCCCCACCCCCTCACACAGTCCTTACCACACAAGACAAGTAGCTAACATTGCCAGAATTATGTTACATACACTAGAGAACAATTCGTAACGAATCAGAACATTAAAAATAATGGCCCTGCCAGTCTAATGAGCCCTGCTCTACTGTCCCTCTTATCTCCCTATCTCCACTTGAAAACTATTGAAATAATTAGAAGCAGCTGAGGTTATCAAGATGGCATGTGAAAGATTAGAACAGGCTTGCGTTTAATGATGCAAAGAAGGTGCAGGGAAAGAGCTGACACTGAGGACCAGGAAGAGCGCTTCAACAAATTCCAATATCTTTAATGGGAAACTTTTTTTTCTTTGACCATGTAAATGTCACTCTGAAGCAATGTTAGGCAAATGCACCATGGTCAACTATTTCATACAAGACCTTTAAATTAGGTCACAATCTTTGAAGAGTTCCATGAAAAATGTACTTTAAAAGAAGTGAATGATCTGAAATTCACTAAAGGGTTATTCGGTAACAGACTCCTCAAATGTGAAAACATAATCATAATCTTAGTAGTCAGCTAATTCTGCAGGTATAACATGTAGCCTATTTGATACTCTGGACATCACTCATTAACAAACAATGTACAGTGTATTCTGTTGCTTGTTATGAAGCCTGATTTAGAGTGGCTGCAGATTTCTGGGGAATTGATAAGTCATTTATGCATGCACCACATATTTGTTCTTTTGATGTATAGGTTCATGCAAACTACTATACCGAACTGTCCATTGATGTATTGTGTCAATGTGTTTGTGAATGACATGCATTTAGTTATTTATGAAATGTATTCATTTGAGTCCATTGGTTTGTAATAGATTAGTTGAGAAGTGAAGTACGTGGATTGAAACACATACAGTATAACATTGATTTTCTAGTGCTATAATACACTAGATGTGTAATAGATAAAAATGAGATGAAGCACTTTGAAGCATTTTGTATGCATGCACAGTATTATACATCTCTGTGGATGTTGCATGCCTTGTTGTGCGTGACACATGATCGTTTTCAAGTAATACAGTGTTTCCAGACCACGTTCACTACTTGACCTTGCAACGTGTCTTAGTTCCACATTGCTGACTTCTGTCTTGTAAATCCTGATCAAGGTGCATGGCACTGATAGTTGTAAATCAAAATTTCCTACTAAACTTTTAGACTCCTTGTTGTTTCTTTTTACTTTGTCAGGATTTTTTCTTTTTTTAATTATTTGCTTCACTGGGCTTCTACAAAAAAGGTTTTAATTGAATCAGTAAGTGTTAGATGTAGTGCTGGAAAAGGTTTAAAATATGCATCCTTTTAGAGTTTTGGATAAGACTGCCTGGAATAATATTGAATAGAAACTTTCAGGACTGCGGTTGATTTCAATTGTTATGTTCATCATAAGACAGTACAATAAAAAATAAATGCTCTGCATTGAAGTACTTAAATGCCTAAAACAATCATTGTTATATGCAACAAGTAATAAAGGTACACTGATATAAATTTCACTATGATGGTTACTGTATTTTCAATTTTAAGCATACTTTTTACACAAAACAGTATGATGAACACTGTTGTAACCTTCAATCTTCCTCATGAAGTGTGCAATGAATTCTGTTCCTAGAAACAGTAGCCTCCCTCTTTTAATTTGCATTGAACCCTGTTATTGATGCTTTCCGAAGCCCTGCTATGAATAGCCCTGGTACCAGGTACACACATTGAATGCGATAGCTAGTATGCTTTGTCATCAGAATCCCACAAATGGTTACATCTTGCATTTGTGAAAATATTGTAAGTAGATGCACCTTTGTTGGCATAAACATCTGTTATCTTCGTTGACAATTCAGAAAATGGATTTTCACTGGTATTATGCTGGAATAATAGTATAGCTTACAACAGCAAATAGCTTACAACAGCAGAACACAAGATATGCTTCTATATGCTTCTGTGTAAACTGCTTTATTACAGGTTGTTTCAAATCTCTTCAGGACGTTATCTAAACAGTAAGGGCAACAAGTTCAAGGTAAAAACCACCTTCAAATTATTTTAATAAGTGCTGTTCTTATCCCACCTTCACCTAATTTCATATAGTGGTGGTAAAAAAGTGGTTTTGGCTTCTGAATTTGAAAACAATTACCGGTATTTTATACCTTTACCTTTAAAAGCGTGTGTTATTGATCAGCTCAGTCAAATGCTGTAAATCCACGAGAAAGCACAGGATGCATTACTCTGAACCTATACTTAAAAGAATTCCTGACTCCATATTTTCCTAGTCGGCCTCTTAGATGCAGCCATGCTTGACGTTCCAAGGATACAGAAAAAGCATTCTCTTACAGAGCCCCTAAACTGTGGAATGGCTTGCCATCATCTGTGAGGGAGACTGTCTCTGTTGCTGTTTTTAAAATAAGACTGAAAACTTACTTTTATGACAGCGCGTTCACAGGCCTATAAATTATATTTATTTTTTACAATATAATTTACAGTTCTGTAAATTATCTTTATTTTATAACTTGTTTTTACTGCAACTCATTTACTTACCTATTTATATTTTTGTATTTATTGCTTGTTTGTATTGTTTTTTAAATACTTTCATTTCTGTATTTCTTCTTTAAAAATATGTTTTTTTTTTATTTACTCTTGTTCAGCGCTTTGAGGCATTATTTTTTTGTGATAGGCGCCATTTAAAAATAAATACTGATTGATTGACTGAACATAATTACATTTCTTATGAAGAAATATGTGCTACCAGTTGTTTAATGTAACATAGAGGTGATTTCCATCTGTGGTGGAGTCTGTGCTGTGGAGGAATACATTACACAGGAGCAAAGGGTACCAAAACAATAAACATCTTCATGTGGTTACTCCAACTCAGTCCTTTCTAACGTTTCATAACTTATTTCTTACCCTAACCACCAATTCTCTGGAGTATAGGCCACCCCCAAAACCGCTCAGAAATAAAGAAATGATGCAGGAACCAGAAGAATGGAGGCAGGTATCACCAAGTAAATTCTAAATGATATGGATTTTAAGTTTTAATACTAACCGTTTGTGAAGGCATAACATACTTTTTAGAAAGACCAAATGCAACAAAAAAAGGAAAGAAAACTACAGTAGCACCTAACTGCAGCTAGACTGATTTCTGATCTTCATTCAATGAAAGGGAGTTTGCACAGCCTGGTGGTGAAGAAAGGAACTTCTTGTTCAATGCTGCATCAGTTACTGCAATTTAACTTAAAGATTAAGTAGCAGAGTTTCCAAAATTATAGGGTTACACGCCCTCAGGTGTTGCTACATGTGTTTAATAATGTGCCTTTTCATTCTTAACAACTTGACAACTTTGTGCACTTATAACTTTAAAGTGTGTTTCAAAGCTGTTTTCAATATGGCCCTCTAGTGCAATGCTAGTGTCAGGATTATTGCCCACATTGTCAAACGGGTAACACAGCAATAAGATCCATGATGTGGATCTTCCTACAGTGATTTTAAAGTTCAAAGTGTAAAAAGAGGTCAAGATGTTAACAATGAAAAGACACTTGCCAGATGTAGCCTCATGTGAGGATGTATAACGGTGTATTTTTCAGAACCCGGCTACCTACTCTTTAAAGAACAGTACAATAGAACAATCTGAAGTATGAATATTGATGCAATAAAAAGCATTTCAGCTCAATATTATGCAAAAGCTTAAATAAAAAATACACAATGGTGTTTACTTTTTCACAGTCACACTTTTGCTTCAAAAGGTTGTTTTTTGCATTCATTTCACCTATTTTTACTGATTTTATCTCCATACATTATAGGACCAGGTCCATTCACATAAACATAAGATAATGTCCAGTGTAGTTCAAAAAAATAAATTCATGAAAACATCAATGATGCCAAAGACATACCACTTCTGTGTTTGCCTCATTCAGATAAATCTGCATCAGCATTCAGTAAAAGAAATCCATTCCCTTTAATCATTCTGCATTTTGAAGTAGCTGGACAGGGCTGATGGAAACAAAACTACATTTTCCTTTGCAAGACAGATTGAAGTGTTATCTGGGCTGAGTGAAGAGTTTTATTTTCATAACATTCCAAGACATCCTTCATTGGAAAGTCCCATCTGATAACAATACTTTTCAAGCAGTCATTAATCACGCCCTCACTGCTCCACATTGTATTGGTTGCTTCTTTAAAACATTCTACATTAATCAATCAAAAATGGTAAAGAAGTTTAAAAGCACTTCTTAAAGAACACAAAAAATACAGTGTGCTGTATATAGATATAATTCAATGGCATATATTTAAAAACTTTCAAAAGATTAAATTGTGGTATGTTCTATAGTTTACTGAACTATGTACATTATTGTTATCCCATAACTGACATGACATTTATTACCACTGCTGCCTCTTTTATAAGAACAGCATCATTCATTCTGCGATTTTGTGGATATGACATCAAATACATAGGCACATACAAATGAATACAGATCACAAGTCATAGTGGGACGGCTAGAGAGAGACCAGTACACTTGGTTGGTTAAAAAAAAGGAGACCATTACAATGGCAGGGACCCCAGAAACACCTGACTCCTTTAACTGTTTCTGTACACATTGGGTCATGCAATAGGAGGCATGTGAAATAAGTCTGTTTTCAAGGATAGAACTAACACCCCCCCCCCCCACCCACCCCACCCACCCCCAATTACATGTAGGTCCGGCAAGTCACCACGGGGTGGGCGAAGAGAGGTTTGTTTGGGGGACCCCTGGCTATGCCACAGATGCAATGCCCCTCAGGTTAGAACAGGGCCAGACATTTTCCATGGAATGTTGAGTATCCTTTCTTTATATATGTAAGCCCTTCAGTAATCCAAACTAAATAAAAATCAGTGGCTTTCAGTTCTTATAAATCTAACCTCAAAAGAAAACCAGGTGTTCTGCAGAAAAGCCTGTCTGTAAAGATGTCCACAGCTCCTGCATATGAATGAAGGTTGAGCTCCACACTCCCAATAGAGTTCTGAGGGCTGTGGAATAATGCTGTATTTAATGTAGGCATCTCATTATATCGACCTACAATGTAAAGAGAATCCCAACACAGTGCAAGGTGCTGCAGCAGGGTGTTCTAGAGAGGGAGGGAGTGGGCATGCATATTACCAATGAAGCATCTGCAACACTGTTATGTCACAGCTTAATCTAGCAGCAAATCCACTAATTTCACACCTGGTTCCAGAATGCATTCAATGAAATAGAAACAGAAAACATACCCACAGGACTGCAGCCAGTGGGTATTGTTTGGAAACTGCAGGCCTCAGTGGCTATGAGATCATTGCAGAGTCCTACAACTGGACTGCTGTCCATCATAAGAACTGTGTAAAATGTATTCAGAGTACAGTGTATTTTAAGAAAAGTTTCACTTTTCAGAAAGTGAAATAAACATTTTGACTTGTTCCGTAATTAGCGCAGATGATAGACAATGTACTATGTACTATAGATTACAGATTCAATCTTCAATCTCTTATTAACTGCAGGATTAAACCTTGGATTATCAAATGCTTGAATGACGAATGACTGCTTGTCAAATTTGCAGTCATATACTCTGACATTTCGTGGTTGGGCCACTAGGAGGCAGTGTAATCTAGATACTGAAATGTTGGTGTTTTTTTTGTTTTTTTTGTTTTTTTTTTCTGCACAGCAGTTATGCATTGCCTGATCAAAGTCCTTCTCCAGAATCACAGTGCAAAAAAAGACACTGAGAGAAACATAGGGAAGCCAAAATGAATAGCTTTCTAGTAAAGCAATTCCAGTGCCTGGAGATATGTTTCACTGATCTACCAACGGTGTGCTTTTCTGTTTGTGTATCTGTGCCTGCCCATCGTATGTATTGAGCTTCTGGTGATTTAAAGGTGATTTCAGGATGACAAGCCAGACCGAACTGAGTACAGAATCCCAGCATGAAAACCAAACACCAAGAGAAAGTCAATGACTGCCTCGTTCCACAAGGTTTTTGTTTTTTTTGTATACTACAAATTTTTCAAGGCTCTAAACTAGATTTACATGCACTGAAATTTAAATAGCAAGCACACATGTATACGACACACGCAAATTTCAAACTGATGCAAAGAATAATTACCATTATAAATAGACTTTATATCTTGGCCTTCAGGACTGTATTATATGGAACAATATGTGTTTCTCTACAAACTCAAGATCTGCCACCAGTCTGACTGTCTGAACCCCGACCTTTGGCCTGACAGTTTCATTTCTATGTCTGATCTGTTTTAAGGCCATCTTCTCCACGCTGTTGTGAGCTTTTGGAAGCAGATGTTCACCAGAAGGAAAATGAAAAGATGCTGCTGTGAACCATTCACCCGTAAACACTGCAACAGCTGGCAGAACCTCCAGCAGGATGATTGTTTTTCCGTTACATGACTCTATATCTTTGCATTATCAACGAAATGATTAAAACTGTTAACTCTAACCCTAACCCTAACCGATTTCGCTGGCCCTTGCGTTATTTGTTCTGTAGTTGTGTGATAAGCATTTCTTAACACAAGATTTGCAAGGGGATTTGACACATTTTGACACGTGGAACTATGGGCATTGGTTT
Source organism: Polyodon spathula (assembly GCF_017654505.1). Classification (NCBI taxonomy): domain Eukaryota; kingdom Metazoa; phylum Chordata; class Actinopteri; order Acipenseriformes; family Polyodontidae; genus Polyodon; species Polyodon spathula. The sequence continues at coordinate 43,531,893 of NC_054543.1, forward strand.
ACTAACATTATAGTACGATGATGGAATGATTCCATTCAAAATCTAGAACATTATAGTACGATGATGGAATGATTCCATTCAAAATCTAGAACATTATAGTACGATGATGGAATGATTCCATTCAAAATCTAGAACAAGAATGGTGTTATAATCATAACCTATCTAACTGTTGCTAAGGGATCCTAGATGCTTTATATTTATCTGCCCCTTACGCAAAGAAAGACCCTAAAGTTAATCGTAAAATAACAAATGCAGCACTAATTCTAACCCCCCCATGCCTTAATGTGATTCATTTTATATCTAAATGTCTGTTAATGTCAGTCATTACAGTACACAAAGTAAAGTGAAACTGCAGAATTGATAAAGTTGCATGAATTGTCCTGGAGCAGTCTGTAGTCTACAGACAACACCCTTCAATTCAGTTAGTGGAGTTTTTGTTTTGTTTGCCAGTTCCAAACTACTTGAAAATATCAAACTTCTGGTATGTGCAAAAAATCAAAATTGACTTCCTTTATTTATTATTAGGGTCTGTCTTTTATTGTTCTGAAAATCTTTAGGTACTGCATCCTGGTTTCTTTGCTATAGGTCACATGGTCTGATTACAACTACCATTGGAGTGAGTCTGAACTACAACACATTAAATGATTAGATACAAGAAAGCAGTGGCAACTTTAATATATAGTGTTATCTATGAAATATCTGCATATTCCAAATTCAAGTATAAAATACCAGCAAAGAACCAAAAGATCTTTACAGAAGATAAACAGGGACCTGTGATGATAATAATAATGAATAATAATAATAATAATAATAATAATAATAATAATAATAATAATAATAATAATAATAATAATAAACTTGGTTAGAACATCTTTAAATATGAACAGTAGGAGAGGTACAAGATCTACAAAAGTGAACAGCTGTACTGGAATTTACAGCTCAGGGCTATGACAGCAACCTGGTCTAAGCCAATATGCAAAATGCTGTCACTTTTTAACACTTCACTTGTACATTTTTATCACTAAAACATTCCATGCCAGAAGCCCTGAACTATTATATCATCTTCCTTCCTGGGTCAAAGAATAACCCGCAATGACCTTGCTGTAAGCAACAGCTATCTCTTGCCAGTCTGCTTCAAGCTTACATAAAATTGCAATACACTGAAGTCCAAGCAAAAGTAGCTTATCTTTAAAAAAATTACTTTTGAAGGTAAAGTCAACAACTTTATCTGGATATGCTGTGCTGTATGTACTGGAAATATTACTGAATAAATATATATATATATATATATATATATATATATATATATATATATATATATATATATATATATATATATATACACACACAGTAAAACTGTGCCTAATAAAATATTGATGTCATCTGGCTGTGCATGCCATTTATTGTTGGGTCTGGAATGTAGATTTTTATTGCATCTGTCATTATTCAATTTTCTCATTTTTTGGATTTTTCATATTTTATTTTTTTTAAGCTTATAAAGCTTGCAAAAGGGAGCAAAAAAACCCCAATTCATTCATAATGTATTATTTTTTATTTGTAAACTGTTTTAGATTTATTTTAGTACTTATATAGATCAGTACCCTTTGCGACATACACTAGACCACAGCTACTCAAGCCTGGCCCTGGAGGGCCGTTGTCCCTCCTGGTTTTTCTTTTAACTGTACTCTAAGTTACTTAATCGGTACAATTCATCAATGTAATGTACAGTTAAAACACAAACCAGCCCTCCAGGACTAGGCTTTATTAGCCCTGCGCTAAATTGTTTTTTAAGGGACCAGTATTGCCAGTAATCTTGGTAAAGAATATTGATCGAGTTTGTATTTTCATTGAATGTTGGAACTTGTCTTTGTTTTTTAAGTCTCGCACTTTACATACACAAACCTTCCATAGGTATTCACTGAAGTTTTTTTAATCTTTTTTTCATATACTACACCATTTGCACATAACATGCCTAACCCTAAAATGTTAACCGCATTATATAAGATATGCATTATATATCTACACTATATGTGAAAAAAATAAATATACGTAATTTTCTTACATACTTATTTCATACTTTAATACGTATAAATTTCTTTCAATGTCTTTCATTTGTATTTTATTATTTTTAAATGTTCTAAATTTAGCATTAATCAATGTTTTATAGTTAATGATGATAGTGTAACATTAGTTAGTGTGTGTGTGTGTGTGTTTGTAGAGGGAGCCTCTGGAAATGTTTTTCTAATATCTAATGCTATTGTTATTTCTAAGGGTTTCCGAGTGGCTGACATGGTAAAAGCACGGCTGCGTGGTGTGCAGGGTGACTCGTGCAATCAGGAGAGCGTAGCTTTGTGTCCAGGGAACCTGGAGCATTGGCTGTAGTCCTCCCACAAATTAAGGAAGCAAAACCGGACCCTACTGGCAGGGCACTGGCAGCTCGCTGACATGCACTCTCGAATTTCTGGGTGTAAAAGAGGAAATTGGCTTGGTCGTCCATTGAACATTCAGTTCTCCTATAAGCTATGTGGGGAATTGCTGCAGTCAGGGCACATTCTAAATTGGGGAAAAAATCTGGGGTAAAATAATTGGGTGCTCTAAATTTATTATATTAAATATTATTATTATATTTATTATATTATATAAAATAATAAAAAATATAATAATAATAATAATAAAAGCTATTATTTCTAAACTGTTTACATCTGATAAAAAGCATTTGGATAAGAGTACTCCCATGGACACAATATCACACACACTTCAACAGTATTCAAATCACACACAGTATTCTTTAACAACAGTCTACACAGCAATACCATTATCTTCACTGCATAACCCTGGTGGGAATTTAAACAGATCAGACAGCTGTTTTGCACTAAACTGAACCAAGGTAACTGATCAGCACTTCTGTAATGATTATAGGGAATCCCATTGGACAGCTCAAAGCCTGTCACTTAGTAGTGGGGTTTAAACTATCTCATTTATGAAAATGTGTTTCCACAGGTATCCTGATTAGAAAAAAAATAATCAGGACACAAAAATAAAGTGTAAATGTACTTTTATTGGGGCTAAAGCATGAAGGAATCAAAATTGTAAAATTCACACTGGGAAATGTACTCAAGCTAGTTGAAGTGCTGGGGTTGTGAAAACTGAAATTCGCTTGGGGACAAACAACCCAGAACATACAATATTGAAATAGAAACATAATAGCAATTGTGAAAAAAGCTAAAACAAGTAAAGTTTCAGCAGCAGTAAATAAAAAGGACATTGTACTCTATAATGCTTTCAAATAATAAAGTAGAACGGAGCAATCCTGTATTGGAAGCTTCTATTGCTTGAAGTAGATATTATATTTTAACAGTCGTTTAGGTATTATTATAGTCAGTTTTGTCTCGTTTCCCCTCACATTTTCTACCTTCCTTCACTTTAATTATTATTTCACGAGGCGAAGGTGAGTGGTAAGTGTAGTGCTTCATGACAGCTTGAAGAGCGCCGTGGTACTTGAAGGGAGTTGAAGGGATAGAACAGGAGTTTTGCGCTCAGCGATGGAGAACCTTATTGCTGAAGGATGGTCTGGTGACCCAGGACTTGAAAACACATAGATAGAATCCCCCACTCTGTGGAGAGTTGCTTACATGGCGGTTTGGGAATGATGCTACACATAAGGGATTGAAGGAAGAGAGGACCCAACTCTCTGAGAATTGGGAATGGAGCTACCCATCAGGACTGAACGGACCACTGAAGGAGAGCCTTGAAAAGGAAAAATTAGAAAAACTCGGGATCGTGGAACAGAGCTTACAGAAGTCCTGGAGCTAGAAATAAAGAAGTAGAGAGATTAGAAAGAGGAAGGACTGCGAGGCAGACTTTACATCAACAGCGGAGAAGGAGAAAGAGAGACTCCAGAAATTAGTATAGGGAAAGTGCACGAGTTGTGACAGGATAGAAAGTGTGGCCCTGGGTCCCTCCGCAGAACCACACCTGTGAGGATAGAAAAGAAAAGACTGCAGCCACTGCACAATACAGACTTAAGTGGGAAAAACAAACAAGACAAAGAGAGGTTAGTATTGACGACCTAAAGGAAAGGCGTCTGCACTGTGGAGAGGAAAAAAAAAACTTTTTTGGAGGAAACCTCTGGTGGACCAGGAGGAGAGGGCACCCCCACTCAGGGCACGCTAGCTAGGGACTGGTGGGCAGTTACGATGACTGCTGGGTTGGTTCTGTTGTAGAGATCGACTGATGATGATGCCCAGCGATCTTGGACTTCGATTTTTTGTTGGATGAGCCTGGCTCTTGCTGCAGATGTCGTTGCTCTGATTCTAAGAGAATGGGGTGTGTCCAACTGGGAGGGCAGGCCTGCCTTGGTGACGAGGGAGGAGATGTGAGAGGTAAATCAATGCCTAATGATAATGTTTCTGGATAGGTCGGAGAAGATGGATAGGTCTTAGAAGAGGGGTTCAGATGGTGAAGCTTTCCTAGTTGATAAGAACTTCTGCAGAGATATGTAAGGGCAGAGAGGACAGTTGATGACTGAGCTGCAGGACCTGAGAGGATGAAGAATGAATGGCTCTGAGGCTTCTGCAAAACCTATTGATTTGGTCAGGAGCAGTCTATGAGTGTATTTCCTACTGGGGGTAAGAGGACACTGACTCAAACATTGATAATCGAAGGACATGGTTCCGTAGCTGACTGACGGCTCACGTTGATGAAATGATTACTTTGCAAGTTGAATAAAGTAATGAAACAGACTCTGTGAGAGGCTGCAGAAGGCCTTTGATATCTGAAAAAATCTCTCTGTGGAGTGTGGATAGGCTGGCTGCACATTGGTCTGCTGCTGCAGGCTCGTGCTCATCTGATGCTGCAGGCATGTCTGCAGGCTGATCCATGAGAAGGTTAGGGGAGAGAGTTTTTTGGATTGCACCGAGAAAGTAACAGGAGCATGGCGCTGATACTAAAAGTGCTGGGATGAAGCTGAAAAGCTGGTGCAAATGCAGTGGCTAGAGCTGCTGCGGATGCGGTGGACTGCTGTGTGTAGCTTCGCAGCTGAGCGGGGATGCGCCTTGGAAGAAGGACAGGCTACTGACGCTGCCGGGGTAGGAAAGACGGATTAGCTGACTTGGACTCGCACAGGAGGACAAGCATTGCTTTTCTGTCGGTACATGCTGGTATGGATATTCCAAGATCGAATAATGATTTAAGTAACCTGTTGGTTGGCTGATCTTTGAAGAAGAGGCAGCTTAGAGATGGATTAGATGAAGCAAATCATTTACCGTGGCGGGGATGAAGAATGCCGGAACTGGAGCAGAGGAGACATCTGGAAACCATGAATGACTCGGGTTGTCTCCAAAATCCAGTGGAGGAGAGGTACTGGGCGGAATATCATGCTTGACTGAAGAAAAGGTTGCTAGTAGGAGAAATAGTTGCTAGTGGGATAGCAGTAGGTGGTAGTTCTCACTCCCAGTTTTATTTATTTTTTTCTTTATAATAACTTGGCTAAGAGATTTCTATTTTTTAATTTTTTTTTGAAAAGTAGATGCACAAACTATGAATAGACTGGTAGCGTACCAGCTCATACGAAAAAGCTCACAACGCTAGAGAGGGCAGAAGAGGAAACAGGAGACTTACGGTATATAGAAGTGGGAGATTGATTGACAGGGAGATTAGAGATAGGGAAAGGATAGACACGACTCACCAGCACCCCCCGAAACTCAACCTAAAGGTTTACAGTTAGAATAACCCCATGTGGCCAGTCATCTCCTTTTCCAGGGTATTCCATTTGCCAAAGTCATGTGTGTTTTATAACACAAGGGTGTTACATATATTTATGATTACTCAATCTGACAAACTTGCATACATTATATATGCTCAATAAAGACAGTGGCTTGGTTTACATGCACTTGAAAATCGACTCTACAGTCCTGACTGTGTAATGTTGCCACGCGATTACATTGTGAAACAGCAAAAGGACGTCCTTTTGGCAGAGCAACTTTAAGGGCAGGGTCAATCGCTTTCTCATGATAAAAATAGCTGTAAAACCCAATGTAAACTAAGGCAGGAATCGTGCTTGTGGCTCACGTGATTTCAGCAGTCAAGATCCCCTTCTTCTAACTTAATCTCACATAATCTCCAGCAGAAAGGCTGTACAAAACATACACACCCAACACACACGCACACACACACACAAAATGTACATTTATGGAGTGCTTTAACACTAGAATTGCCACAGATACTCAGACCTACAACCACTGCCGGCAGTTTTTATCACATACAAATCTAATAAAAGAAACATTTCAAAAGAAACTAGTGTGTAAACAAGTATAAACAGGTCTATATACATACAAAACTGTAAAATCAAACATAGTTTTTAAATCCAAAACGAAAGTAGCATGAAGGACCTGATGGCTGCCAGGTCCAGTAGAGATAACAAGAGACTTGTGTGTGTGTGTATATATACACACTTGTGTGTGTGAATATAACCTATAATATTATAGGTTATATTCATTCATATTGTTGGAAAGGTAACCAGACAAACAAGTAGTTAATGCACGGTTGACAACACGTGTATTAATTTCTCTTGATAAATGTTTTTATCTTCATGGCAACGCATTAAGCTCTCCTCAGAGTCGTTCTTTTCCTACTTAGTAAGCATTTAACAGTTAAATATCTAAATGGCTATGAATTGAGTAATCTGCATTGGTATGGCTGTTTTTTTTTCCTAAATCAGAACAACATAAATAGCAACACATTTGAAGTATGGCAAACACGTCGTGAAGAAAACTGTCATGACTTGTGCATGTAAACGCTGCCACTGTGAATAAGGACTGCCTGTTAGTTTAAGTTATATTTATATTTTAAATATTACTGTTATTAAAATATCTAAGCATGATCTGTAAAGCATACTTTCAACTGTATTCTCAGTAAAAGTAGCAGTGAATAAACATCATTAAACAACACAGCAGTAGATTAAGGGGTTTAGTGTGCAGTGTAATCCCTTTTAGCTATATGCAATCCTCTTGTTATATTTAGAAATAATGAAGTCAATTATTATTATTATTATTATTATTATTATTATTATTATTATTATTATTATTATTATTATTATTATTATAATACAATAGTATGGTACTAGAATGTGTTCCCCATACTATAGATGTACTTTACCCATCAGTCATACCCAATGTGTTTTGATAATATGGAGAGAATAAAGTTAGCTGAATCAAGAATTATCTTAATCAATGTAAGCCAGTATTGCTACTGGGCAAATAATGTTAAAAACTCTAAGGGTACACTTTCAAAAAAAGAAAACTGATATTCCTCATTATGCAGCTGTGACAGCCTGCTGAGCCGTGCATTTGAGCTTGAACCATGTGAAATGCATGCAAATCAGTTTGTTACATAACTCTTACTTTTGAAACTGACTGCACGGGTGGATGTCTTCCATCCTTGCGCCACATGTGAACAGCACAAGCATAGATTGTATTTAGTTACAGGCAACCATGTACTCTTCTATGCACAGAATGTTTGCATATCATCAAACTAGACAATGCTTCTATAATTCAACATTGCAATAATGACAGGTGTATTTTAATATTGACAAGCACAGTAGACAAACACATGTACACACAGAAATAGAAACTCAGTATATCAGTAATTGCTATATGAACCACTGATTTCAAACATCATAAGAAGGTAAGAAGCCAGCAGAATGTTATAAAAAATACTTTCAGCTGCTTACGCCTTAAGTTCATAGTGGCTATGTTGAAATATGTGATTACCTGTGGCAGGGTGTTCATGTCCCTGTACGTATTTTGTGTTTTATGTTGTTTGTGGTGTGTTTCATGTTGTCTGTTATATGTATTATTATATTGCTGCACAGAGCGTGGGTTATGTAGCACAGGTTATGTAAAATGTATAGTTGTATTTAGACACAGGGATTGCACAATCACTTCACATGTGGATTAACCCTTTGCGGTCCATTCATTCAGCGCCTGTAAGGTGTGTCAGGTCTAATTTATTTTCACACAAGCTGTTTATTTTACACATGCTGTTTAAAAGTAATTTTATTCACAGTAAAACAGTTTTAAAAGGCACTGCATATCAACATTTCACTCAGTACTGCATCTCCAGCTCTGCCCCACCCTTTATTCACTGTATTTATTAAATATCTCTTCATAGTCATGCTATATCATCTTATGATCGATCGATTTATCACAAACCTCTTCAATAATGCTATCCAAGCCATTATTTTATTACTATAACATCTCAAAAAGCTTGGCAAATGTCTGTTATTTTCTATGAGCACAGGATGTGGAAGCAGCTATCTTGTTTGTTTATGTCCATGTTACAACGGCTGGTATTTAGAATGTACCAGTGAATCTCCATGCATTCACACAGCACACAACATCTGGCTTCTGCAGGGCTGTTTCAGTTTCATTGTACAGTATGTACGTACCCATTATAGAAACATATTATAATGCTGACAGTCTTAAAGTTAGTACTTATGTCTCAATCAGACACATTTTAGATCTCAATTTTAAAGCACTAAAGAGCCATTAGTGTGATACTGATAAGCCAGATTTATTTCCTGCAGAGATGGTGAAAGCCCCTATTGGGAGAGAGATATGTCAAAGTAATATCCTGTTGTTCCGGCTCACTTGGTGTTAATATTGATATCCCTCTGACTGGAACATCAGGAATTCTTCACCCAACAGCAAAACAACATGTGTGCTTAGTCTCATTGCCAGCTTCCTGAGCACTAGCCCTTCATAGTACAAACAGCCAGCTGTCTCTCAATACAAAACCCTACAGGGTTCTGTGAGGGGCACAACACATGCCAACAACCCAACGGAAATGGTATGTAGTTCCTAATCTCAAGATAACTCGATCATGGTTCTGATGTCATATCATTGTCTTTCAAAAAATCAAGCAGAATACAGTCGTGCAGTCAATTGCACATACATTCAAAAAGTCATTATGATTTGTACTTCAACTTGCAAGATGCATAATCCGTTGTTTCTGTCTGCATTGACAGCAATAATTAAATGGTGTTACTGTTCAGCCAGTTAGGGAGTCCACCTGGTAAAAGCACTACCATGCTTCATGCAGGGTAAGTCATACAGAGATTGCAAGTTTGAATCCTGGTTGTGTGAGGCAGCCGGTCTTCACTGGGGACTCACTTTGGCGCTCCCAGGGTTGGGAAGGTGGGATCTGACTTAGACCATTTCTCGGCAACCCCTACAGACCAGTTGCTGAGCTTAGGGGTGGAGATTTGCTGAGCTGGACTTTGTCGACTGGTAGCCTGCAGAGTTCCGCTTTCAAGCTCCTGGGTGTAAAAAGACACTGATCGGCTCTTGAGATCGGAGGACACTCACTGAGCCCTGGGTCCCTGAGCTATGTGGGGAATTCTAAATTTCTTATTCTGATTTATTAATTCTAAAAGGCAGCCTTACTTCAAAGCACTGTGACTTGTAACTTCTTGTCTTACTGTTCTTTCTTGCCCCCCTTAGACTTTATTCTAATGCAGGTAAGGATTAATAAAGCAATAGGTAATGTATTTTTAATAGGATTGCTACTACTTGACATTCAGAGATGGAAGTTCTACAGACATATCTTCTGCTGCCTTAAAGGAACATCTAATTAATATTATATTTGTGATAATTCCATACTGACACATCCCTTCTGCTCTTAGATGCAATAACACTAATTAAAAGCTCTTCATTCCAACCATGAACTACACAGTGTGTAGTGTTTAAATGTGTAGAAGTTTCTTCTAGCTTCCCTAAAGAAAAATGAAACACTCTGTAGGTCAGACCCTGTTTCCGCAGTCTCTAGATCCTTGAATAAAAATGTTCTTAAAAAGTGATTGAGGTCACTCGAGTCATAGTGCAATCATTCAATGCATTTGTATGTTAATCTGAATCAGTCTTAGTGGTTTTCTGGCAATGAACTTGAAAGATTTAATGAAAAGAAAGTCAACCAATTATTAAACAATTAGCACCTTTCTATCAAATGATCTGCCTTTTTTAATAGTGATGGAAAGAATTGCTGTGAAGGTAATTCCACTCCAAAATATATTAGAGAAGATTGCTACAAAAATACATTAGAGGTCAGTGCTAACAACTGCATTAAACATCCTCATTATTCTAATTACAAAAAAAAAAAAGTTAAATAGGGTATAGAACAGTCACATTAAATTACTAACCCTTACATTTACAACTTTCAAGTTTAGAGAATGCATGTATAGTGTATGTTTTTATGCAGAAAATAAGATGAAAGTCTTTCAGTCCCAGTTTGTAGTTCATGGCTGCTATGATGTTAGGTATTTGTAATCCAATTTCAAATGGACCAGCTTTGTTACCTTTTGATGTGGTTTTAAGAACAAAATACAAAAGTTCTGCTAGTTTGTCATTTATGAATAAACGTTACTGGAAAACACAAGTTAGGCATGGCATTAATAGAAATGAATGATACAATACCTCCAGCTCACAAATCAAGGAATACAGTTCAAAGAAAATTAAGGGCAGGTTAATGGGTTAATGAACAAGCTGCAAGAATCCATCTGCTTGAATTTAAGGGCCCATTATGAAATTTAAAAGGCTAGTTCAAAGGTATATAACAGGGAATAATAGCAATGTATATACAGTACATGGCTCCAAAAATGATTTAGACAGTAATGCTATGGTTCAATATGCATATGCATTACTTGCATGGACATGTTTACAAATGTTTTATAGATAGGTCATCAAACAATATTATACTTCTCTGAGTTTAATTGTGAAAAATTATATATATGATTATATATATGATATATATATATACAGTATAAAGTTTCTAAATTGGTCAATGCTTAATTAATTCGGTGTTGTTTTCAATGTGCACCAAGATCTGAGGTTCTTACATTATAATAATAATATTATATTATTATATGAGAGCCAAAGGTTCGTTCAGCCGATCAGAATCACATGGTGGCAATATGTTTGCGGATGTATTAATCCCTGCTCTCTCGTACACAGGGAAACAGGGGTGACCACACAGCTTACTCTGAAACAAACGTTTCCTTTCTTTTAAAACCATAAAACCTCCATGACTCCTCCATTTTAGTAAAGCGTTAGTCTCAGGCTTACAGGTCCTGAGTTATCTTTCATTAGAATTTTCTAATCAACATTCAGTTTAATCCTCAACATTCAATTTAACCCTTGCTGGATTTTATTTTATTCCACTTAGTTGTACCATTTGGCTATCAACACTGACACATGCATGCTTTGATTAATCACATGCTTACTGTATTTAGAGCTTTGGATAAAGGCGTCTGCTAAATAATTAAATAATAAAAGTTCAGCAATAGAGTAGATATGTGTGTGTGATTGCTGGTATGAGAAGCAATTAAGAACAGTGAAAACCTTGGTAAATATTAAGTAGCAACATAGACTGATGGACCAACACAGCAGATAGGGATACACAGGGAAAATAAAATAATGCGTTAGCCTTCTGTGGAACATTGGAAACATGCTTTTATTTGATTTTACCTTTCAGTGAAAAACTTTGTTTATAGTAAACAATTTACAGATCATGAATCTTGCAGGAGCTTTGCTCGTGTTCTGTGCATTAAAACAGCCTTCGAACACTTTGATTTTCAGATCAGTTCTTCATTACTTTGATACAAACCTGAACCTCAGTTCTGTAGCCTGTAGATAGGAGTCTTTGTTGTATTCATATGTATGTTTGATAGATCATTATTGTGCAATGATTTGAACATAGTACTATGTATGTAATTGAAGAAACTGCGAGTTTTTCTGAGATTTTCCACTTACAATCTTTAACTTTAACAAACTTTAACAAACTTTAACAAACTCACTGTTTCATTAGAGACTAAATTACTAGCGCACACCCTTAGTGGTATGTTTTATACTGACCTTTACAGATATGCTCAAGATTACTCAGACTAAATATACATTAGAGGTATTATTAAAACTTTTTCAATATGTATTTTTAGAAGAGAAAAGGGAATAGGTACAGCAATCTTCTGTTTATGATGGCATTTCAAGTATAGTCTTTACATTTACAAAGCTATGACCCAACAATGACTTTCAAGAAGCCTTTACATCAATAAGCTGTGCTGTGAGGGTTTATAGACTCTTCAAGATACCAGGCCTGCTCATGGGGATCAGAATTAGCCAGAACGTATCCTGAAATGCTGATGATTAACAAAGTTATAGTATACACCCTGTTCTAAAAGGGATAAGCATTCTTAAATAGAAGCAGATTGCTTCATCAAGGTGTTGGAGAAATCTACTGTATACTATTATACAGTACATGGCTGACATACAGTCGATTAACTTGGTATATATGCACACGTGCTAATCTAATCAATTTACAGTGTATCTAGCTGATGTGGAGTGCTGGATTTCAGTACTGGCACAGAACAAGTCTTTGGGAATACAATGGTGCAATAAAGAATTGCCTATAGTGGGTGTTGCTGAAGCTGCATACATATCACATGGTTGATTAACTCTGGGGACTCTGCTCATTCAATAAGCAGTGTTTTCCAATGGCCTCTGTGCTAGAACCACAATTCAGCACAATGCATCAGCTAGAGAAGCCACAGCAGCTGTGAATTTACACCAAGCCAAGAGACTTTATCCCACCCCTGGACATTTCTTATAAAATGCAGCAATACAGTGTTATCTTCATGATTTACTGGAGCCATCAATAACAAACAAAACAAACATAAATCATTTTCTCCCAGCATGTTTTGGGAATAACGTGTGCTACAGCTTTTTGATAACTACACACATACTTGACAATAATCAAGTCATATTAAAGTTTATAAAAAGTCTTAAACCCTAATATTACATTATCTACTTACTGGTACCTATCTACAGATACATGTTCATAATTTAAAAATAATATTGTTTGCGAATGTGAGAAAATCTAAGAAACTGCCCTTAATATGCTTAAAACATGCCAGTAGTTGTTTTTGCCTTAACATTGTTTTTATAAACTTCTTCTGCACTTTAATTCCAACATGTTTTAAATATACTACTCTACAGACTGTGTTGAGATGGGAATAAACAGAACCTCATATCTGTGAAAATACAAGCTTAGGGCAAAAAACAGATGAAAAGACCAGCAAGTGATGTTCTGTCAGAACTGTTCATCCGATGTACTGTACATATGATGTCAATTTGTGTTTCAACCTCAAACAAATTGCGTGTTATCTATATAGGGGATTTGTATTCCAGTGAGAGAAAAAAAGAAAAAGCATACAGGGAAAGTGAGATATTAGTTGAGTTCACCTAAAGAGTTTAGGGATTTAAAATGTGTATATTTGTTTATGAAAATAAAGTAAAAAATAAATAAAATTAAACACAAAACTTTTAGTCCTCCCAGTCAACAAAAGGTCTGAGCAGTTTTAAGTGTGTGTGTGCGTGTGTGCGTGTGTGCGTGTGTGCGTACGTGCGTGTGTGTGTGTGTGTGTGTGCGTGTGCGTGTGCGTGTGTGTGTGTGTGCGTGCTTGTGTGTGCATGTGTGCATGTGTGTGTAGTATGTAGTTAACTATAGATGTATACTGTATGTAGTTAGCTGTAGCTGTATACTATAGCGTTAACAATGCCATATTGAATACAGTGTTACCCAAACAACTATCATAGAGCAGATAGTTTTGGATTGGCCAGAAATATTTGAAAAACAGGTAGAAAATCTGTTTTGGCTGACAACATATTGTATGAATAAACAAAGAAAGAAATAATCTGATTCTAAAGAATTTAGCCACAGGGATTATAAATCTTCAAAAACATTTTTACTGTCATGCAAGATGTAAATGGAGCATGTGATTATACAAAAATAGCTAATGAATCTTAAAAGCAAAATATAGAAATTGTAATGTTCTAATGCTAAAATATGACTCAAAATGAAACTTAGGAATTGCTTGTAGAATGGTAATAGCATTGAAGTCTTGTGACTGTGGAAATACTGTAATTCAGTGCAACACATGTACATGTCTCAAAAGGATTTGTGGTGCAGTGTTCTGCTACGAATTCCATATATAATACATAAAAGAAACACTTTGTCAACTACCATGCCAAACAGCATTGCTTATTAATATAAGACCTATTTAAGCTGTATATCTGAAATGAAAAACAGTGACAGAATTCAACTCATGGCACATTCAACAAAGCTCATATTTTCTGGAAAGATCCAGGACTGATAAGAGATAAAAGAGAAGCCAATGAGCATCAAATGGCTTGCCTGACATCAAAACAAACAGAGGACTATAGAAGATGAACAAGACATCAAATACCACTATAAGTGCCACCATCTCAGCGCCCCCCCCCCCCCCCCAGAAGAGTTAGACTGGCAAGCCGCGGTGCTGCTCATCAATTAACTTTCTACCTTCCAGTTATACTCTTTACAGTTCTCGCCTCTTTATTGAAAACACCCACCTGAGAAATGTTGCCAGTCAATACTCTATGAGAAATCCAGTACTTTGGTTCCTAGAAATGTCATCGGCTTACAAGAAGGGAGATTACGGTAACTTTTTTCCCTACAGTACTAGCAGCAAAGCTTGTTAGAGGCAGATGCTGTTGTTTAATATTTGATTAGACAAATGAGTTGTCATATACTGTATATAGATATATATATATATATATATATATATATATATATATATATATATATATATATATATATATATATATAACTATAAATAGTGTAGTTTTATTTATTTTGCTTGCTAAGTATGATTCATGTGTTTTTTATGAAAAAAATATCTTCTTTTAACAGACATTCTTGGTTTAATTAATTTGGGTTGATTTATTTTCAAATCAGTTTGGGTTCATTAGATCTTGAGCATAATACCTGAATGGTTAATAATATTGATTATGTTGTCATTTAAGCAAATAAAAAAACTATTTGGGGACAGTTACATGTAGTTATTTGTTGAATGTGACCCACCGACCAGGCCATTTGACCCTACTCCTGTAAAATGGAGTAAGGAACGAACCTACTGAATATAAGACCATGTACCTTCTTCAGTCTGTTACTGCTCAATCCTGGTCTCATTGTACTATTTTCCCAGCTGTTGCATCTCAGTTGAACTAAAATATGTAAATATTTTCTAACAACGGATTATACATGTAATTTAGCATTTGTTTTAATTGTTTGAGAGCATCCTTTAAACCCACAAAATAAAACAACTGTTACAAAAACAAACACTGCAGATAATATTTAATAACCAAATTAAAACATCTTTATAAGATGTATGTTTATTTACAGTGCATGTTAATGTACACTTAACATATATAAATAATTATTTTGAATAAACTTTTTAAACAAACTGCTGTACAAAGCAGAAGACAAGATCACCATACAAATCTCTTTTAGGCTTGTCAGCTGTTGTTGCAGTTCTTGAGAAATGCAATGGAAGGTACCAACAGCGCTTCTTTTGCATTGCTTGATCAAGGTGTAATGCATGTTCTGTGAGCGTGGCTTTCTTATTTCTAAGGGTCTTTAGGGAAGACCAAGCTCTCCAACAGTTTTTTCCATCATATCTATAGCACATAAAATACTAAAACGTTTGATACACTGCAATTTACAATTGAATGTACCAACACACTTTAAATCCTGAACAAAAAAGTGTGTTGTTGTTTTTTAGGGGGGGGGGGGTTGTCCCTAAACTGTAAACGGCAAACTTTGCAAACTGTCTTGAACTTTTCAATCGGTCACCTGTCGCCTGCGGACTTTTTAAAAAAATCGCGAACATACTTTTAATTAAATAGTTTAACAATGAACTGGTACCAGTATGAAATTTAAAGTATACAGCGCATATTATATCAAATACTTTCCCTTTAAGTCTGGTTTGAGATAGTTTTAAAAAAAGTAAATGGCACACGAATACAAAACATCCAGATAAAACGTAGGACTAATTACCACAACTTAGTATCGCACTGTATCCTACACAACACGAATAACAACAATGTTTGTTTTGAGCGTTATTTCTACACATGCATTCAAAAGTCAAGGTCGATTCTTGTAATATGATAATCACAGCAACAACATATGAGAAATGCCTACCTTGACTGCCCTGGAAGAATGGCACGGCACATGATGTGAAACGGTGACAGTTTGGTTCATGTTTCAGCACCTCGGACAGAGCACGCCGTTCCACAAAGCGGAAGATCACTGTGGTTAGCACAGCCTTTGATGTTCCAACGTTCCAACGCCAAGTCCAGTTGACTGTTGACTCTTGTTTGCTTTAAAGTTTCGCTCTCCTTCACTTATATATCTGTAAAGAGGAGAGTGTAGTACTTCTGCCAGTCCCTGCAGCTGTTTCACAGTGTGTGTGTGTGTGTACAGAATAATGTCGAACACTGCAATGCTTGTACACACGCCACCTCCTTGCTCACGCTTGCATCTAGGATGGATTCTACAGCAAACAAACAGCTTCACAAAAAAAAAAAAAAAAAAAAAAAACGCATTGTGTGGGGAGTTACGTGGGTTATCAAATACCCTATACAGGTATTACACTGAATGTTGAGATGCTCATTTTGCTTATTAGTCCTAAAACTTTAAAATGTTTTTGTTGTTGTCATTGTTGTTTGTTTGTTTGTTTGTTTGTTTTTTTTTAAAGTCTCAGTCTTATCTTCTAGTACTGGTAATAGCCTAACATCTTTTTAATAGTAATACTAAGCAACTTTGGTGATAAGAACAAAGCAGTGTATTAGAAAGAAATACATACATATAAATACCTTGTTATTTTCAGCTAAGTCTCTTCTTTATGGTATATGTTTTTTATAAATTATTAATTGATGAAATTGCAATTTACTGATCTAACACACATTTCTCATATATTCCGTTTTTTTTTTCCTTCGTGGAAAATCAAGGTCGCTATAAAAAGCCCATATATGAGTGAGCAAGAGGCAAGATGAATGGAACCATTAATAATGATCCTTAAGTATCCACTTCATTTACTTTCTCTAATATACAATATTCATTAAATTAAATTGAGCAAGGGTAAAATGAAGTTCATTTCCTTTCATAGAGAGTGCATTTTCAATTCGTATCTTCATATCCCATTTTCTCTTCAATAGACCTGTTTCACTCGACAGCCTTCACTGCCGTTTTCCTGAACTCATTGGCCATCAATTTCCCCTACCGATCGGCAACCAATGTCCCTTCTCTTTCTTCCAAGAGGAAACGATAAAGTCACTGATTAGTGTCCCCATGTTTCTTGAAGGATTTGGGAGGAGGGGTTGGGGGTGTGGTGGGGGACCCTAACTCTTACTCTCTGAAGACGCGATGCAAAATGTGCAGTACGTGCCAGAAAGTATTTTAAGACTTGTGTTGTTGTTGTTGTTGTTGTTGTTGTTGTTGTTGTTGTTGTTGTTGTGTTGTTGTTGTTGTTGTTGCTGTTGTTGTTATGTATTTCGCAATTGCTATAAAAACGGGTTGCTTCACAAGCAGTTGTGGTATTAAATAGTAAATATTTCAGGTGCCTTTTATAGTAATACTGTATGTTTGCATAACAAAAATGAAATGCAGTGCCTGGCTTTTTGATAACTATAGAATATTAAATATATTTTGATGGATCAGGGCATTAAGTGAAGACCTGTGGTCTTATTCTTTGGTTTGAGGTGTTTCTGGCTCTAGCTGAAGGGAACAGTGGAAAGTCACTGCACTGTGAATGCTAGTCATTTTCTCTTATCACTTGCATCTAAATGCCTTTTTTCAGACAGATTAGACAGAATTGAAATTCACATATTTGCACACACCCACACACCCTTAATTGTGGAGAGGGAGAGGAGGAGGAGGAGAGAGAGAGAGAGAGGTCATACTCTCTTTCTGCTGGCTGTTTTAGTTATCATAACCCTTATGAATTCTGCAAAACTATGACAGTTATTATAAGAATAGATGGGAGGGTTGGTGTACTTGTCAGACTCTCCTCCATATTGAATAAGTTATTGTAAGTCAAAAGAATTGAAAAGGTAGACAGTTCTAATAGCGATAGGTATGACAGAGGAGAAAGGCAGGGCATTTTTGGTTTTGGGATAGTCTGCTGTACACATCCAGGTTTCTTTTCTCAGCAGTGTGGCGAGTGTTGTGGCAGATTTACAGGGACGATACTGGTGTGATGTTCTTCAGGCAAATGATTCAAGCCTTTTCACAGTGCAAGGTACAGCTCTATTGTATGAAATATCGTGGCACATTTTTAACATATCAAATACATACATTTGCCCTGAAGATAACAGTGAATTGACACTGGTCCACATAAGGATGATGTGTGGTCCAGTGGTTAAAGAAAATGGCTTGTAACCAGAAGGTCCCCGGCTCTCTCACTGGCTCACTGTGTGACCCTGAGCATGTCGCTTAACCTCCTTGTGCTCCGTCTTTCAGGTGAGATGTTGTTCTAATTGACTCTGCAACTGATGCCTAGTTCACAAACTTTAGTCTCTGTAAGTCACCTTGGATAAAGGCATCTGCTAAATTAACAAATAATAAAATAATAATATCAAGACTCACAAAATATAAAGTTTAGTGAAAAGAGGAATGCTCTTGCTACAGATGCAGTATTGCATACCATTCATTAAGCACCCATTATGAGCAAATATAGATATCAATCTCTGTATTGAATCTTGTTCAGTTTTATATGTGTAGACATCGATGTGTTGTTTCAAACTGAAATGTTATGTCCCACAAGAGTATATATATTCCTGCAGCAGGACCTTCCTTACCAGTGGGATCAGCTCTTCACAGCCTATAGGGAACTTCCACCTGTTAGCTATTTTGCATTTATTGTATTTCTTTATTTTACACTTGTGTGTAGTTCCACCCCTTCACTGTAGCATTGTTGGTACAGTCACGTGGTCTATCCTGCTCCGCAAGGTATGATAATCAACCAGCCAAGTGTTTCTGGGTCTATTTACAACATGTGAAATGCCAGAGAGGATCCTATTATGTGATTTGAAGGACAATGTTAATTAGATCTGCCAATGTTTAGATTAATTGAATAGACCCGGTGATGTCTAAAACATAATGTAAAGCATTTTTTTTTGTACATTCTACTTTCTAATCAAGAAACTTACCTTACTAAGCAAATTGCTTAATTTACTTTAAAAGTAGCATACTCGTGTAATTTATTGTTTGAACTTCTTTGTTGATTGCGTTCACACATAATATTTTGCTGATTGAGTTAAATAACTTTCTGATTAGGATTAAACGGCAAGCACTGTTTTTGTTTTATATTTTCCCATATAACTGCTACACGGTGGATGCAAGTCTTGAGAGAATACTGAAAACAGTTTAATGGGCAGTGATGTGTGATACACGGATGCTGTTCTAGCACAACACAGAACTCCCTGTCAGCAAAGATGCAGCTGAGGGACAGACCAGGGCTGCTCAACATGTTCAAATACAGTACAGTCTATTAATAGAGAGAGTGAAAGTGACGGAGGGATAGATGCTGCTCATTCTACTGATCAAAAAAGTGATAATGATACCCATCTTGCTTTATACAATAGGTTGCTTTATAATTGACCTGGTGTTTTAAAACACTGGAAGGAAATGGACTTCTACTGTACAGTGGTACTCATTTGTGGCTCTTCCAATCCATTCCAGTCCTGGACCTGGTTTCACTCATCTAGTTAACTATTGAATCAGCCTTGTTCCAAATCAGCAACAATGTTGGGAAATGAGTGTTGTTAGGCACAGGGCTTCATGCAAGCTTACACAAATATAATTTCTTCACATGGTGTCCTATGCCTGGGGCGCAAGGAAGGTGCAACACATTTCCGACAGTTTAACACAATTCAGATTTGAATAGTCAGCATTAGTGTGAAAATTACAGTACATGGGAACCATTGCTGCAAGACACTGCAATCACATCCTATACAGACACTGATTAGCACAAATCTTGGATGACCTAAAGTTACCTTAATTTAGTACAAGATTATTGCTAATCAGGGTCTGTAATTTCTGAATTTTTTAATAAGCTATTAAATGCTCAAAGTGTCATTACAACACTGACAACAGGGTATAAAACATACCTTAAAAAAATTAACAGACGTTCCAGGCAAGGCTAGGAGCAGTGGCAGGACACTGTGGGTCTGCCTGAAGAAATACCACCAAAGGTGCACAAGGGCACACACAGAGCCATCTCTTTATTGAAGCATGATAAGATGATAAACTGCACCATCTGTGTCAAGTCCAAGTCTTAAACAGTGCAATGAAAACTGTTGAAAGAAGGCAATACAGTGTGAATGACCTTTCAACAAAGTAGAGAATGACCAATTCCAAAGGGAAGACAAGTCTCAGAAATCACTGTGGCACCACAAAGGAACCACAGGAGTGGAAAAATGGAAGAAAAGCATGTTACTGCTTGAAGAGCACCTTACTATACATAATCAAAGCCTTTTTTTAAAATAAGCAGAAACACTATTAAAAGCTGTTTCAATAACTGTATTATACTGTTCACTTATAATGTAATTTTTTTCAGACTTACATGTATATTTAGATATTTTGTCCTTCATTTATTTTTTTATATTGCACCCCTGCTCTGATATAATGATTTTGTGGGTTTTGCCACAAGTACTAAAATAAACACTGCATTCATACATTTGAATAAAGTTGATTTATGTTGGTTGCTTTTGTTGATTCATGATCAATCACTGCGAAAGAGCTGGTAGTTTTAACTCAAAGTTACTGTCTTGAAACAAACTTTGTGTATTAGTTTAATGCCTTTATGTTTTTTTTGTTTTTTTTATTAAAAAAAGTCTGGCTTACAATATATGGATTTATAAGGGTCCATACTTTTAATTGTCTATTCTGACTTGCAAATAGTAGTTTACAACTTCTGACTTATTTGAAGTAATTTGCTATACTTCATCAGTTTTTAAAATGAATGTCATGAATAAATTATGAAGAGCCTGCATTTTAATTTATCGGTTTTTGTTGGGATGCCACTCTTAATTGTCTCGCCTCATAATACAACACTGCAGCCTTCATCCATGACATGTAGAAATGAAAAGATTAAGCTTGTGCCCTGAGAAGTTACAGTATCAAATTTACTTCTGATTAATTCGGAAAACATGTTGAAAGCAGCATTTAAATTATTGAAAATAGTTTAATTGAAGTGTTTACCTTAGCTTTTAATGTCGTGGTTGAGTATTGAATATAATGTCGTGGATGTATTTGTATTTATTTCACTGTGGCACAGCTACATTGGCAGAAGGGGTTAAATGCAACACTAACCTCATTGTCTTTTATCTAAAGCTACTGGACATCGAGAAGCCTATTGAGATGATCTTTCATATTCAAGAATGTCCCTAGGGAGATCACATACACCAATAGTAAAGGGAATTGTTAAAGCTCTTAAGGTCTTTAATCTTGAAGACAAAACGACCTAATAATGTTGCAGCAAAGCGACAAATGCAGTAAAAGAAAGGATGAACATCAGCAGAAAGACAAGTAGATCATGTAATAAGACTTGATTACCCATTCCTCATCGCTACAAGATTACAACATAATAATGAAAAACATCTTCCAAGGCTGCTTTCTTAAAAAACAGGACACATTTCCAACTAAAGATCTATTTTGTCTTCACAAGCTAAATATATTGTATTTTTTTCTTGTATTATAAAATATGTTTCATTTTTGAAATGCAAATGTTTAATTTGAAAGAATAGTACAGTGCATTGAAGTCATGTGCAGTAGCACGGTGCAGTGAAGCCATGCGCAGTATTACAGTGCAGTGAAGCCATGTGCAGTAGTACAGTGCAGTGAAGCCATGTGCAGTAGTACAGTGCAGTGAAGCCACATGCATGAGTGCAGTAAGCCACATGCAATAGTTCATTGTTCATTGGGAATTGTTTCAGTGCAGGTCTTAAAGCTAGCAAGAGGAAGGAAGATGGAGTTTATAGATACAGTAAATTTTGATGACTGAAAGTCATATCCTTCGGAAGGTTGTTTTATACATATATATATATATATATATAAAATATATATATATTATATATCTATATATATATATTATATATATATATTATAATATTCATAGAGATATATAGATAATATATACTTTCAATAAATGTTACGGTTTATATTGTATAATAAATGGTTTTCCTCATATTACTTACTATACTTATATTGTATTCCCGCTAGTCCCATCGCTCCCACTGGTACATTGCTTGTCAAGAAAAAAATATATATTCAGAGTTACCTCTTAATATTTTGTCTTGTGTTAATCCTGAGTCAAGCACAGAATGTCTTCCACTCTTTGTAATCGGAGTCAGCATGGCCCAGCGGTTAGAGGTGACACCACTCAATGCTCTAATGAGATTGGCTTGGGACTGAATAATCAATTAATTATGATTCTTAACTGATCTATTTATCTTTAGAAAAGCAGTGGCAAGGGGTCCCTGAGTGGTGTGCAGGGTATATAGTCAGGCCTTTGTCCTCCAGAGGCCGGTATGTTGCTCATATCCTCTCTCGAGTTCCTGGGTGTAGGAGGGTGTCGTGCCACTAAACCATTGGTTCTCCTGAGCTGTTGGGTGAATTGGACATTCTAAATTGGGGACAAAAAGCAGGACTAGATGAATTGTGCACTATACATTGAAGAAGAAGAAGAAGAAGAAGAAGAAGAAGAAGAAGAAGAAGAAGAAGAAGAAGAAGAAGAAGAAGAAGAAAATTAGTAGTAGTTATATACTGCTGAACTACTATACACCAGAATAAAGAGTGAGAAAGAGAATGGGTCACTTAAAACAAATAATTTTAGAATGTGTGTTTCTCTCTCAGCTCAGTTTATCATGTTACAAAGACCTGAATATCCAGCAATGCCTCAGGTTGGCTTTCTGGGTTACTAAATTATAGGATGACGAGTGACCTCATAAAATTCTATTCCAATATGTGTTATTTGTAGAACTGTATATTCCCTGTAGGGTTTTGCTTGGTGGAATTGTTTAAAAATAGCAGAAGCTCAAACTATCAGTTACTTTGTAAGAAAAAGTAAGAGTGAAGAAGGTACAGTATGCTTCATTAACAACACTGCTGGCACCCGATCAATGCTGTAGGTCATGTGATTAATAATGTATACTGTAATCACCACATAATGATGGCACATTACCCTATGAGAAACAATTCTAATTATAATGCGCCTTAGGGCATGACAGTGTGTTCAACATGGCCAGGTGGGTACTTTGCAAGAAGAGATACTTTCCCATTGAATCGAGATTATAAATGTCTCTATGGATATCACTATTCATCCATAGTTTGCACTACATAGCTTGTCTATTGTGTTTTATTTAGAGGATCAAAATGTCATTAGTTTCTGACAGCATAAGAAAGCCAATGGGGAACTGTGATGGAAATATAATATAATGAATTCTGGTTGGAAATCTCCCTCCCGACTTGTGAGGGCACGAAGTAGCAAAAGGTAAAGTCTTTGGACGGGCTGGCCTGAGTTCATTTCCAGAGTTGGGAAGTCAGTCAGCCTGGAAGAAGGCAAGATTCCATTTCAGGAATGTATTGACCTGGAAGGTAAACGAGGTAGCAGCTGCAAGCAATAGATGCAGCTGGAATTGTTTACTAAGGGGTAATGCAGGATAGCATAAGAGGAGCCAGAGAAATGCAAATCTTTTCCTTCGCTTGGTTTTGGGTTAGAAACTGGAAGGACCGTGAGAGGCTCAGAGAAAGTGTATTGTAAATATTCGCGAGTGTTTTTTGTTTGTTTGTCCGTGTCTGTTTAGTAACTGTCTGTGTTTTCTGATTATAGCACTAGATGGCTAAATACAAACCCAGAGCTGTCGCCAAGGGCAGCACAAAACCGGATCAACACTACACTACAGTCACAATTAACATTGTTAGCACCATTTGTTCACCACTATAGCACGTATAATATTCTAGTGCACCACAAGCACTGAGAGCACTCACTTTATGGGACTGCAACCCTTTTTCACCACTGTGCAATACACATTGTTGTGTATTGCAAGCTCTTTATTATTTTTGGCTGGTCATCAGACCATTGGATTATAAAAATAAAAACAACAGTCAAGCAAATTCATGGTTAAATTAATTTTAATACAAGCATTTTCCAGATATTTAAGTCAGACTCTTGTCTGTGTGACATGCTGTGGGGATTGGGTTGTTAACACCGATTCCAGAACATTCTTAACCAGATCTACTTCAAAGCTTGTTAATTAGACCAAGGCACAGACCTCTTTGAAGCTCACCTTCCAAAATGCTCTCTGATTGTCTGGCCTCCTAAGGTGTCATAAAACTTATCAAGCCAAGCTATAGTGATTATGCAGTTGTACCATTATTGTGTTAAAAGTTAGTTAAAATGCTTTAAGAATCATTTTAAATTACATAACTTGTAGACACAAGTTTAATAGTTATATTGAATAGGAGGTTTAAATGATGAATGTAAAATCATTTGGTAACAAAATGGGTGGATACATGCATTTCTAACACACCCTTTTTGTATGACACACAACTGTCTATCAAATACTGTGAACCAATAGAAGGACTGACAAGGACTTCTTTACAGTACAAGAGAATACCTATACATTGTGTTATTTAAACTCAAAACAAGGATTTTCATTCTCTGGGCTTTGGACAACCTTGTTGTCTATGTGTTCTTTGGATTACTGCACCAGCTACTAACTACCACTTTGCCACAGGAACTTTACAACATTAAAACAAAAGTAAAGTAAGAGAAATCACCAGGGGCAGCTGACAGGCCATCAGTGGAAGTGGGAGTATTAACTTATTCTGGGAAAACAAAAAGATTAATAATGCAATCATAAATGCAGTTACTTATCCAATACATTATGTGGCTATAAGAACCTAGTTGTGCTTATGAACGAGGTTTGTTAAAATGACGGAAGCATGTAATGAACTCTTTCTGTCAATACAGCACCAGGCGCTTTGGTCTCTGAACCCATTGACCGGGATTTGAGTCTCAGGTACTACAAATGTTAAGGGCGTTGATATACCTTCTTTCAGTTCCTTACACAATGTCATGCAGTCATGTTTAATTTTAGATTATGGGATCTACTGCACAACTGCTAAACTTGAAAAACAGCCATTTTCTAAGTAGTCAGTAAAAAATGTGGCCATTTCTGTGCAAACACTAAATAGCATTGAAGCATATTATATAAAAGCATATCACACGTGTTTTTAGATATATTACTTATTATATACTTATATTTGATGTGTTTTCTGCAGCTTTAAATTGTTTAATTTGCTGACGGCAAATTTTTCAATGTGCACATCAAAACTCATAATTGACTATTTTAGAATAGCAATAAGGTCAGGTTATTGGATGTATTAATGTGCACAAATACTGGCTTTTATAAAACTATTCACAAATGTAAAACAATTTATGAAGTTACTGAGTATAATTAACGAACCTAATATAATATATATATATATATATATATATATATATATATATATATATATATATATATATATATATATATATATTCCTTTTTTGTCTTTGCATTTTAGGATAGTAATGGGTTTTAGTCTTGAAAAATGTGGTCCAAACCCCACAGAAAGCACCACATATTGGATTTCTATTGATGTATTCCAGCTATCACAGAGGAAAATTGTGCCCTCCAGAGCAATTTAACATCTGGCAACCTTGTGACAACAGTACACGCTGATGCTCTTACTCCCTATTGACAGTGTTAGGTGGGTGTGGTTGCACTTGAGTTTATGTTTGTGCTTTATCCAAGCATCAAGAGAATGTGACTCTCGTGGGTGATGAGAGCAGCTGGTCATTTTAGGGTGGAAGGGTTGCACTGTGAGCTGGATTCACATTAAAGTAGAGGAAACAACACAACTCACATTTTAAAAAAATACTTTAACTGCATAGCATTGACATCATTAGCAACTAATTAGTTAATAAAGATAAACAATTAATTAAAAATAAATAGTCAGTCAATTGTTACAAAAAAAAAAATCCAATTGTATTAGAGTTACGTGATTAAGGATTATTACACCCACACAAAAGTATTTTTTGATATGTGAGTCATAGGGTTTTGCTATTGTTTTTAACCCTAAGCACCACAGTTGACTTTTGTGATGTAGCACCAGTTCCTATGTGTTTTGATGTCTTTGTTTCACATCCCAGTCACACAAGTGCCAAAATTCAAAAACATTTCAGGTGGACGCTAAAATATTTTAATAATTACAAATAGCACTGTGTAGTAGAAAAGCACAATGATTAATACAATAATTATGTCTCCTAAAATCTGAAGTGCAGAAACTCATGTTTAATTTGAGGGTTCCTTTTATAAACATTGCCCCAGGAAATAACAGGATGATCATTCCAGGGCAGAGAGGTTAAATCTTTGAAGTCAAGTTTACACACTATGATTAATACTGCTATTGTCAGATCTGTTATTGCTGTTAAACTTTACTATTTAGCAAAATATTACATTAAATACAGTACAGCTGTATTCAATTCAATACAGTAAAACTGTATATTATAACCTCATGTGATTATATGCGAAGGAATCATTCCAATACCTGCATTCTTACCAATCTCTTTATTCAGACATTAGCAGCAAATGTATACAGCTCCTTCAACTTTAATTAAAACTGTATTATGGTTTTCTTTTAAACAAGTAAAGTTTTTTCAATAGATTTAATTCTGCTTTTGATCACTCCTTCACCTCCCTCTAAAATCCACCAGAGAATCGTGAATAATTAATAAATGCTTCAAAGAATTCATAAAACATTAAATTTTCTGAAGTCTTTTTTGATGTTCTGACTGTCAAAATGTGGAGTTTTAATAACGCTTCACAATTCCTGCAAGACACCCAATCCCTCGTGGTTTGTGTTGCCATTGCAACAAGTCACTAATTACATAATTAAATTGGCCACTATTGTTAAAATAATTTGTCAACTAACATCAAGTTGGTCAATCTGTTTAAGAATGTAAAAAGAGAAATGTCCTCTGAGGAATTAATACATTGTTTTTTGTTCCTCTTTGTGAGTTGCTACACATTTTCAATTGTGTTAATGGTAGAACATATATTCATTTGACATATAATAGAAGGGCTCTCATTCAAGAACTGATCAACCCCAACCTTTCTTAGCTAACGAGATCTAATGAGTTTGGGTTCCAAAGTAGTATGGCTGCAGGCTACCATCTTATGTTGGCTTCTCATGGACAGGAACATCCATACCCTCTCAATAGATGGACATGACACACAGATATTGTCTTTTGATACGTATATATCTATAGTTACAATTTACATTGTTTCTAATCATTGTATATTTACATTGTAGTTACATAGTAAACACATGTGTACTTACACATAATTACAATGTTATTATGCATTGTTACAATGTACTTATGTGTGCATTTTTTTGCACATTATATGTAAGTAGACAATTGTATAGGGGTAAGTTTTGTCAGAATTGTACATATTTTTTATTGATATGTATGCTCTGAGCACACTCCTAAACTCAGGGGAGACATTTAAGGAGGACAGAGACGTTTTAAACTCTTGTAAGTGGTTTTGTTCATGCACTGGACATGCTATATGTCAAGACAACTTTTCAATAATCAAGAAAATCACACAGACTCATTTAATTGAAGTTTTAAAGAATCAGAGCAGTAGTAGTGCCCTTTCAGTTTATTAAATGCTTTAAAAATTGGATTGGTTGGTTGCGCAGACCACCGTAAATCCCAAGTAATAAGCAATCTCGGTGATCCAGTGCTTTTACAGGTTTAACAGCATTAGTACTTCAATACAGTAATACAAATATGGTTATCATATATTTAGTCTTCAGGCTATACAATGCAAAAAGCTAAAGCACCCACAGCTATGTCTTATAACATTCAATACATCACTCTCTTAAAACTAATGCATAATTTCTATACCTTATAACAATGCATCCAATATAAAAGAGATAAATTAAAATATATGCTTATATGGGAGTGTAACAGGGAGAGATCTGTGCTGACTCTGCTGGCGTGTTCACGGGCTGCAGGAAGAGGGCGGCAGTCGCCCAACAACCGCCTGTGAGTCATGGCAGTGACACGGGGAGGTGGGAAAGTGTGAGTGTGGACTTTCCCCCTCTCTGAATGGCCGAGAGGCGGGTCTTGGGTGATTGTCGGTCCTATAAAATAACGCTCTGTTGTTTCCTCAGGTCTGCCCACTTAGACGCGCTAAGGGTGCGGACACTTGGATTCGGGACCGGGAATCAGCGAGACAGAGAGAGAGAGAGCGGGGAACCCTTGGGCAGACCCCGGACGTATTGTAAAAGAGCAGGCTAGATAGCCGACAGAGTAGGACGGTGATCCGGGTCGTGCGGGTAGCGGCGACCGGGATAACGCTGCCGAGTGCAGCACCTTTTATTTGTAGTTTTATTACTGTTTTATTTTCCCTTGTTGTTTTCGCCTTCTGTTTTCATTATTATTTCTTTGAGCACCTGCGAGTGCGTTTGCGGTTCGTGTACCAGCTGTGGTATTTCCGTGGTGCTGTCTATCATCGTTGATAGGCAGCCCACGGTCAACAGTGCCCTCTGCCGGAGAAAGAAAAAAAAAATAACTTGTCTAAAATAAAACTGGGCACCTGTGTGGTGTTTCCCGAATACACCTGTCTGTCTCCTGGTCAGTGAATTACCCACACCCCTTTCACACGTGGTGTCAGAAGTGGGATTCACTGGCACTGCCCCAAGCAGTGCAGCTAGAGAAGGAGCAGACTAGCGATGGATGCGACTCAGTTTGCCGCAATGATGGACCTCCTGCGCCAGACGCTCACCGCGGCAGTACAGGGGGCGGCTAGACCCGCAGCTCCAGACCACTCCATCCAGAGACCCACCAAAATGACGGCCGAGGATCGACCGGACGCCTACTTGGAGGTGTTCGAGGCTATGGCGATCTCGGCCGGATGGCCCCAAGCCCAGTGGGCTAGCTATGTGTTGCCCCAACTCACTGGGGAGGCTCAAGCAGCTGCGAGGACGCTGTCCCCGGAGCACATGTTGGATTACCCCCTGCTGAAGGCAGCCATCCTAAATCGTGTGGGGGCCACACCGGAGGGCTACCGGAAGAAATTCCGGGAGGAGCAGTTTGCGGCCGGGGAACACCCACGAGCCATCGCCCACCGGCTGAAGGATTACGCCCTGGGTTGGTTGAATCCTGACCTAAACACCAAAGCCAGGGTGGTGGAAATGATCGTGGTGGAGCGCTTCCTGGAGTGTCTAGCCTCGGGACCTCGGCTGTGGGTCCAGCGGCAGGCGCCAGACACGCTGGACCGGGCGGTCGAACTTGCCGAGCAGTACCAGGCAGCGGAGCCAACGCCTGCGAAACTGCCCGGGAGGAGTGTGGCTACTGGATCGTCCCCTCAACTGGCCCCGGAAAGGGCGAAGGGACTGGGGGGAAGGGGTAGTCCAGGATTTGGTCGGGGGGTGTCGGCGGGAGCTCCCGGCCCGGGTACTGGGGCAGGGTGGGGATACCCACGGGCTGCTGCAGTGTCGGACCGGGGTCTCGCGCGGACGCCTTATCGGCGGGCCCCTTTTATGGCTCCAGTGTTTTCCCCTCTTTCCAAAACTTCGGGGAGAGAAACCAGCCCACCGAGGTGTTGGACGTGCAGGGAGGTGGGCCACCTCTCCCGGGACTGCCCCGTGATGGAGTGTGACCTCAGCCGACCAGGTAAGCACGTTCAATTACCTCAGTCACTTCAGCACACGGGTTTTGTTATTCCTGTGACAGTGGATGGTACAAAAACCCAGGCTCTCCTGGATTCAGGGTGTGGTCAGTCTCTAGTACAGGAGAGCCTAATCTCACCGGGGCATAAACGTATATTGGGACGGGTGCATATTAAATGTATTCATGGGGATGTCCGCTCCTATCCCAAGATAAATGTGTGTATGACTATTGGCCAGCAGGTGACGCAGGTGCAGGTAGGATTATGTCCTCGATTGCCGGTACCAGTAGTTCTGGGACGGGACTGTGAGCAGTTTAAAGATTGGTTGGCTGCTCTGACAGCCCCGTCCTCTTTATTGGCTAAGAAAGAGGAAGTAATTGGAGAGATTTTTCCCTTTCGCGATCCAGAATGGTTTTGCCATAGATTTAAACCCCGTAAAACTAAACGGGAGCGTCGGATCGCTAAGAATGAGGGCTGGCAATGGAGGGAGTCGGAGAAGTTCCAGGTGGGGGCGGTTGGTGAAGAGTCCGGGGGGGAGGTCGCGGAGCCAGCGCAGGCGTCTGGCTCGGCTGCCTCTGCTCGGGACCGACCTGACCCCGAGTTGGAAGCCATGGGAGCTGATTTCTTAGCTCGCTCCCGTGACTTCCGACTCGAGCAAGGGCGTGACGACGTGCTGGGCAGGCTCTTTGACCAAGCAGCGGTGGTTAATGGTCGGGTGGTCGAGCCCAGACGCGCCGCCACGTACCCCCACTTTGAAATTGATCGAGACCTACTGTACCGTGTTGATAAATTACCCCAGACCGGTGAAGTGCGTCATCAGTTGCTCATTCCTCAGCCCTTTAAGGAGGATTTGTTGCAGCTGGCTCACGCTATTCCCCTGTCTGGTCATTTGGGAAGGGATAAAACTAAAGCAAGGCTTGTGTCACGGTTCTTCTGGCTGGGGCTGGATGGCGATGTTAAGCGGTTTTGTGAGCGTTGTGGGGAATGTCAGAAGGCCAGCCCTAGAGCCGTTCCACGAGCCCCTAGTGGAAGCTCCGTTTGAGCGTATTGGGATGGACATAGTTGGGCCACTAGAAAGGAGTGCGGCAGGATACACCCACCTACTTGTCATTCTGGATTACGCTACGCGTTATCCAGAGGCAATTCCCCTCCGATCTATGTCCGCTAAGTCTGTTGCCAACGAGCTTGTGAAGGTTTTCTCCCGGGTGGGGATTCCCAAAGAGATACTAACCGATCAAGGCACCAATTTTATGTCCCGGCTAATCCGCGGAACATGTAAGCTTTTGGGAATTAAGACCATTAGGACCTCGGTGTTTCATCCTCAGACAGACGGTTTGGTGGAACGCTTTAATAAGACCCTTAAGAACATGTTATGCAGGTTTATTCGTAGTGATGTGCGTTACTGGGACCAGCTGATTCCTCCCCTTCTCTTTGCGATCAGAGAGGTTCCCCAGGCTTCCACGGGGTTTTCACCATTCGAGCTGCTGTATGGGCGGAGACCCCGGGGCGTGCTCGATCTGGTCAGAGAGATGTGGGAGGAGCAGCAGGACAATTCGACCAATACAGTCCGGTATGTGTTGGACCTGCGCAAACGTCTTGAGTCTGTTGGGAAATGGGCGCATGACAATTTGCAGCAGGCGCAGCACAGACAGGAGACACAATATAACCGAGGAGCCCGGTTGCGCACATTTCAGCCGGGGGATAAGGTACTTCTTTTATTACCCAGTTCTGAGTCGAAACTCTTGGCTAAGTGGCAAGGACCCTTTGAGGTTACACGCCAGGTTGGGAAGGTGGACTATGAGATCTGCCAGCCGGAGCGACGGACAGAGAAACACATTTACCATATCAATCTTTTAAAGCCTTGGTTACAGCCAGAGGCGTTGTTAGTGGCGCATGCAGATGACGTCACGGACCTGGGACCTGATCTTTCTGTGTTGGCAAGAAAAGGATCGGTACAGATTGCTGAGAATCTGACACCAACGCAGAAATGTCAGGCTCACGGTCTGGTGGCGGAGTTTCCTGACGTGTTCTCTTCAGTCCAGGGGCAGACTCGAGTAGCCCATCATCACATTGATATTGAGCCGGGGGCGCTAGTTCGCCAGAGGCCGTACCGTATACCTGAGCGTAAAAGACAGGTAATAAAAGCGGAAATTGACGAAATGCTGAGACTGGGGGTAATAGAAGAGTCCCAAAGTGACTGGAACAGTCCGATCGTTTTAGTCGATAAGCCAGACGGGTCAACTCGATTTTGCATTGATTTCAGACGAATCAATGAGAAATCGAAATTTGACGCTTATCCGATGCCCCGAGTAGATGAGTTGCTGGAGCGTCTAGGCACGGCTCATTTTATGACGACACTGGATTTAACGAAGGGGTACTGGCAGATACCCCTGACTCCGGAATCTAGAGAGAGGACGGCGTTTTCGACTCCCTTCGGGTTGTACCAATTCAGGACCATGCCCTTTGGGTTGCACGGAGCCCCCGCCACTTTCCAGCGGATGATGGATCGCATCTTGCGGCCCCATCAGCAGTACGCCGCTGCTTACATAGATGACGTGGTTATCCACAGTGAGGATTGGCCGAGTCATCTGTGTAAGGTAGCGGCGGTGCTGCAATCCTTGCGGGAGGCGGGGCTCACTGCTAACCCAAAGAAGTGTGCCATTGGGAAGAGTGAGTCGGAGTATTTGGGGTATCGAGTAGGGGGCGGCCAGATCAGACCGCTAGTTGCTAAGGTGAAAGCCTTGGCTGACTGGCCGGTTCCTACAACCAAAACCCAGGTGCGCTCTTTCTTGGGACTAGCGGGCTATTATAGAAAGTTCATCCCGAGTTTCGCTACGCTCGCTGCTCCCTTGACAGACCTCACCCGGAAGGCTGCCCCAAATACGGTTCAGTGGACGGAGTCGTGCCAGAGGGCCTTTCTCGCCTTGAAGCGGAGGCTGTGTAGTAAGCCAGTACTATGCAGCCCGGATTTTGGTAAGAGGTTCACCCTGCAGACGGATGCGTCAGAGACAGGTCTCGGGGCAGTGTTGTCGCAGGAGGTTCGGGGAAGCGAGCACCCAGTCCTGTATATCAGCAGGAAGCTCCTTCCCCGCGAGAAAAATTATAGCACCATCGAGAAGGAGTGTCTCGCAGTAAAATGGGCAGTCGAGTCACTCCGGTACTACCTCCTGGGGCGACACTTCACCCTGGTTACAGATCATGCCCCCTTAGCATGGCTTCACCGGATGAAAGATAGCAACGCCAGAATCACACGGTGGTACTTGGCCTTGCAGCCCTATGCCTTCAGGGTAGTCCACCGAGCAGGAAAGCTGCATCAAAACGCAGACTTTTTCTCTCGGGAAGGCATGGGGGTGTAAGATTTTCGAATGAACCGGTGGTGTCATTCTGAGGGGAAGGATATGTAACAGGGAGAGATCTGTGCTGACTCTGCTGGCGTGTTCACGGGCTGCAGGAAGAGGGCGGCAGTCGTCCAACAACCGCCTGTGAGTCATGGCAGTGACACGGGGAGGTGGGAAAGTGTGAGTGTGGACTTTCCCCCTCTCTGAATGGCCGAGAGGCGGGTCTTGGGTGATTGTCGGTCCTATAAAATAACGCTCTGTTGTTTCCTCAGGTCTGCCCACTTAGACGCGCTAAGGGTGCGGACACTTGGATTCGGGACCGGGAATCAGCGAGACAGAGAGAGAGAGCGGGGAACCCTTGGGCAGACCCCGGCGTATTGTAAAAGAGCAGGCTAGATAGCCGACAGAGTAGGACGGTGATCCGGGTCGTGCGGGTAGCGGCGACCGGGATAACGCTGCCGAGTGCAGCACCTTTTATTTGTAGTTTTATTACTGTTTTATTTTCCCTTGTTGTTTTCGCCTTCTGTTTTCATTATTATTTCTTTGAGCACCTGCGAGTGCGTTTGCGGTTCGTGTACCAGCTGTGGTATTTCCGTGGTGCTGTCTATCATCGTTGATAGGCAGCCCACGGTCAACAGTGCCCTCTGCCGGAGAGAAAGAAAAAAAAATAACTTGTCTAAAATAAAACTGGGCACCTGTGTGGTGTTTCCCGAATACACCTGTCTGTCTCCTGGTCAGTGAATTACCCACACCCCTTTCACAGGGAGTGTATTGTAGGATATATGAAAATAAGAACTATCTTCAAAAGGCAGAGACTTCTGAATTCAGACAAACATCAATCAGTTTTTCAGAGCCCCTCAGAGCAGGGACCACGTCAGCTTGCAAGATCAAGATCAATGGTATCAAATGGGGTCTTGCTCTGGGCTTATATAGGATTTTCTCTTCATTGAATACATCAGGAGTCCCAATTAAATCTGATCATCAATCTGCTTTGACAGTTCTTATCTTTGAGTTAATGATATATTCTATAAGGATCAGGTCAGCTCAATTTAAAACTAATTGGAGTTACATAACAAGCTTCAAAATTAATTGGATATAACTTATTTCCAAAATGATGTCAAGTCTATGTCAAGGCTATCTGTGACAGTTTAGAGTTAAGCTTAGGGTTAGGGTTAGGGTTAGGGTTAGGGTTAGAGTTAGGGTTAAGGTTAGGTTTAGGGTTAGGGTTATATTATGCAAAAAAGTGTACACATTAAGTACATTGTAATTATGTGTAAGTACACATGTATTTACTAACTAACTGCCATGTAAATACACATTAATTAGAGACTATGTAAAGTGTTAATCTATTTATATATAGAATGTGTCAAATCACAATTATAAATGACATATAGGAAAACAACCAATTACATTTAGGGATTTGTGAAAATGTTCTTCTCTTGTGTAGAGATGTGATCCCATGCAAAGAACACTGCTGCAAAATGAACTGTCAAAATCAAGCTAAGCAATTCCAAATGAGAATCCAGTGCATGCAAGCATGGCTGTTGTGTAGACTAACACAGGACTGGTCATTTTATAGATGTTAGTTCCAACTGTTTAATTTAATGAGACTGTGCTTTTAAGAATGCAAAGGAAATCAATTAACACATAACTAACTCCATCCAGCAAAAGTGCACCCCAGGGAAAAGCCAGACATTACATTACCCTACAGCAACAAAGCCAATAATGTGCTGCATTAAACTCTGATCACTATTGCCTTTGGCCATATCACTTTCTAGGTCACTTGCTGTCTTATGTCTGTTCATTTCCATTTTTTTTTGCAGATGTGGCGTTATTCACTTTGTCCACATACTCTGCCAGTTACGAATCTGTCTGTTTTATGTCACCAAATTTACTATATAATTACAAAAATAGGACTTGAAGTTTTACGAAATGTATGTAGGAGAGGATAAAGATGCTAAAATTCCTATACTTCAAATTCACTGTTATGTAACATGGAAAAAACAGAGTTGTATTTTAAAGAGAGCTTGTATGAATTAGGATGCTATTATATTTGGTTCAAGGTCAGTTTCTAGGATATTACAAATGTTCATTGTAAGGTACAGAACATATATTATACTTTTCTCACTGATTATGCAAATAAGATATAGACTTTTCCAGCAGTTTTATTTCACCTTCAAAAGGATTTGCCAAGTAAATTGCTGTTTAAATTGAAATTACTTTATTTCTTCTTTAATTTAAATAGAACATGATCTAATCCAAGCAATTCAGTACTTGCTAACTAGCAATTCATTGAATTTGACTTGATCTTTCTCTTCACTGCTTCACACTCAACCTTTATCTGTGTTTTACTGTATACATTATTTAGACAAAAACAAGTAGTAAACAGGATGCTGTTTTGCTCCATATTGCTTTAAAAATACGTATTGCAGTGGTTAAATGGACTTACTGCACATTCAAAATGTCAAGCCCCCCCCCCCCCCCCCCCCCCCCCACATATACATCTATCTAGCTATCTATCTATCTATCCTTGATTGATTCCACATGGAGGTGTGTGACAGACAGCGAATGAATCCTAGTCAACAATCTCCCTCCCGATCTGCATGGGCACTGTATAACTGGAGCAGAGCGCCCTCTAATGGATGGTTTGGCAGTTCATTCCAGGGTTAGTTGGAAGCCGGCCATCCTGGAAGGGGGTGGGGCCATGATGCCAGAAATCATCGCCTTAATGCAGTAGGCGATGTATCAGTCTCGGATTGGAGGATAATACGAACCCGGGAGCTGCCGCTTCAAGTCAGCGCTAAACCCAGACTGCCCTGCACCTGTACTTAATACCACTACTGTTAAATCACTGCACCTGCACCTGAGCACTGGCTGTCCGGAGACATGTCTGTATTTGTGATGTGTGTCTGTGTTTTGTAATATTATTTTGGGACTGAAACCACTTGTTCTATACGTTGGCAATACCCATAGTTGGGTAGAGTCAGCATTATTATTTCATCAGTCAAGCTGACCAAAAAGAAAATAAAAGGGGGTGTGTGGCAAAATTCCCCGCCCCTGTGTGTATTTTGTGTTGTATGTTGTGTGTTAATGTTGGTGTATAGTCATTGGTACATGGGATATAAACAGGTCTGTGTAACATGAGTGTTTAAAATGTATATTTGTATTTAGGCACGAGGATTGCACAGCACTTCACGTGCAAGTAAAATGTAATAATATGTGAGCATGAGCAAAAACACTTTATTAATTCACGTGCAGTTGTACCGCTCCAATTGAATGATTGATTAGCAATTGAGTCTCGGTACAGCTGCATAAAAGCAACATGACTGAACTGTTTGGGAGTGGAGAACGGGTGAGAGAGAGGAGAGAAGCGTAATTATAAATATCAATTGCTACGAGTGCTGGAAGCACCAGTACCATACTTGTTTTGTGTAGTGTTCAGCGTCTTCACCATTCCAAAACCACTGCACCTACGCACTGAAAACCACTTTGCCAAAGGATGCCATTAATATTTGTTTTTCAAATTCATTTTTAGTTTTTAACCCTAGTTTGTGCTGATTTTCCTTTGGTATGGCTTAGCTAAAGATACAAACACAATGCTGTCTTGTGAGTCCTTTTGTCATGCAATGGTCATTTATTGACTCCCATCTGGCAGTTATATACAGATCACAAGTGCTTATCCATGCCTTTATTACCTCCAGGGTGCACTACTTAGATTCCCTGTTAGGTGGCCTCCCTGACAGCTGCTGTTATGAAACTACATGTTCCAGAATGTTGGCGTACAGGCCTGCCCTGCTCCTCAAGCCACATAACACCATGGGCATCAACCTTTGTATTTTGGTTGTCCCATTCCAAGAAGCCCATTGTTTACTGCTTTTTAATGTCCAGCTACTTTACTTGAGATGCTAGACATGGACAATATACATATCTACTGCATTGTATTGTTAGAGTAGTACCCACATGGATACTTAACACAATGGACAGAATACTTACAGTATAAACAATTACACAAAGGTATACACAAAAGTATGCAGTGTTTGTGCTGAAGATTACACATTCATTAATCATTCTATAAACCCAGTATAGGGAGCAAAAAGAGAGCCCAGTAATGTATCTGCTTTCTATTTTTGCCACACATTGTGGGTTTATAGGTATGCACATGGTATGAATGTGCTATGGTATAGAAGTATGAATATGCACTAGCTTTGTTGTTAACCTGAAACATGTTGAAAGCAACTCTTCTAAATGAAATGTGGCTGCAACTACCAGGATTAGTAGTAATATTTAGTATTTGTATTCTATATATTACAATAAGTATATTTTAAATTTAAAATACAGTAAAACATACCAATGTATGTAACATACCAAATTCAGAAAGTGTGGCAGTGTTGTTTGTTGAGTTTTATTTTCTTACTAGCAAATCAATGGTTGATTGTAGGCTTTAGTAAGGAACTTTTAAAACAACTTCCAGGATTTTTCTTCCATATTGGTTGGGACACAATTATAGGGTGTTCCCATATATTAAAGAGGACATCTTGAACCAGTTACTCAAAATGTATTACACAGTAATACCTGTAATTATTAGTTTTAGTTTCGGATTAAGGCTTGGATTCAGGGAATAAAATGAAACAATGCCAAATGATGTGGTATAATTTTATAACAACATTAACTACAGTTTATTCTGTTTTCTATCCATTAGGCTGTGTTTTACATTTCTATTACTGCAAACATATTCAATTGTTTAAAATCTAAACTAATCTAAAAGACAAATGTATGTATCCCTAGATAGCATCTAGAAGAAGAAGCTTTCCTTTAGCTGTGAAACATCACATTACAAACACCCTCTAGTCTTATCTATAAGAATTTGTGGTGAAGGAGATATTGTCATTGAATTGTTATTTTCTGCAGAGGTCTGTGCTGCTACAGTATAATATATTCTCAATTGTCTAATCTTATTTTACTGTCAGAAACGTCCTCTTAAGAGAGGCATAATAACACAATATCAGAATAATTGCCGATTACAATGAATAACTTACACTTCACTCATTGTTTCTTATTTATCATTATGCACTGGTTCTGTGAAAAAGAAACCACTTGCAATTTGATTGAAGTACATTAACTAGAAATGTCATTATTTTGTTTTCCAGAAAGAACAAGACATTTTCCAAGACGTTTCCACAGCTTTATCTGAAATCTTTAGCTGGATAACGTTGGAAGCTCTGAAGATGCTGATTTTCTGAAAACCCACACCCATAACAGTTTGTGATAAATAGTTTGTTGCTATTTTAATATTTAAATAGTGGCACTATTTAGATACACCGGTGCTTAGAACATTAAAAAAATGTAGTTAGTGAGGTATGCATTTGATTTGAGAATGTCATTTCTCGTCCTCATGAAATTTGAAGAGTAGCTAAATTCTTTATAGCTGCTTATATACAATATTGTTTTAAAGTACTTTTTGAATAAGTTGGCATTTAATAGGAGGGTGAGACAGACACCATTCCTGGCAACTATAGTTCCAGCTAATAGGTTGTAATGGGGACATGACTTATAATAATGTTTATACAACTAGTGTGTATTTCGATCAAATTAATTGACCCCAATATGGTAATACAAATCCACAAATAAATAACATCAAGCTAATAATGGTATAG
Organism: Polyodon spathula; assembly: GCF_017654505.1. NCBI lineage: Eukaryota > Metazoa > Chordata > Actinopteri > Acipenseriformes > Polyodontidae > Polyodon > Polyodon spathula. The sequence continues at coordinate 43,570,536 of NC_054543.1, forward strand.
TTAACTAAGTAATGGACATGGCAACAGAATACATGCCTTTACATACACATAAAACTATTCTAATTGTGTTGAACACCATCTATCACACAAATAGATTAAACCCAGAGTAGTCTTGGTAATCTTAAAACAATCTCCCAATGTTAATTATTCCAATTATAGATACAATGCAATGTTTTAATTCAGTCTTTTAATTTAAATGTGTCTTTTAAAAGTTATTTTATATTGTTCCTTTTACTAGTTATTAAAACACATGTATAGATTTTATATATATATATATATATATATATATATATATATATATATATATATATATATATATATATATATATATATATATAGTGTGTGTGAATTAAATGTTTCCAGCCATACATTTTAAATTAAAGTCCATAGCATAAACCAAGGTTATAAGAAAATGTTAATATTAAATACATAGAATACTAGTATGTTTTTAAAACATAAGAATAAATAATTAAACAAAATGCAATAAAACAACAACCAAAACATTTTTAAAGACATTTTGAAAACAGAACCCCCTATTTTGCTCTATAAAGTCCTGTCTAAATGTAAAGGAGTCAGGTGAAAAGACTTGATAATTCAATAGCAAGGTACATTTCCCATTACTTTGTCACACTCAAATGAAGAACTTTAGGCCTTTTTGTTTAAATGATTTGTTCGCCAAGGAATCTGTGAAGTGGTGCGTGTGATCAAATATTTATTACACTATGTAACACAATTTTTGTTCCTGGGTAGTAAATGTTATTTCCTAATTGCTTATGCCTCAGTATAGAAAATGGCTATTATTCCCCACAAACTTTGCTTTTGTGACCAGGACAGTGATATTTCAAAATATCACTATTTCCAATGGGAAAACGGGCAAATGTGTGTCTTTTCGTTCACATAAAGTCAGAAAAAAACAACATATGAATCCAAATTAACATGTATTTATACTAAAGTAATACAAAAAAATGACTACAAAAGATTTAGAAGTGAGTAGTTTTTTGAGATTTACAATTATACTGTAAATACCATTTTCTATACTTTTGAGGCATAAGCAATTAGGAAATAACACTTACTACCCAGGAACAAAAAATAAATAAATTGTTACACTGTGTTATCATAGCTTAAGGCAATTAAAATACAAAGAATGGCACACTTCATACTTTCAGGCGAGGACAGCGGTCAGATTTTATTAAGTCTTTTTCCCTGCTAAGAAGTCTATTAGAAATCGTTAAATCAGGTAGATCTTAAAAATACTGTATAAAGTGTAATGTAAAATAAGGGTGGGTCAAGTTCTATGACAAAGCTTACTAGAGAGTGTATTCTGGTATCTGCAAGGTTCGAATACTTACTGTTGCAACCTTTAATGTGCTGCATATTGTTTCAATTTCATTTTCAATTCATTTTGATATTTTGCTTTAATATTGTTGTTCTATGGCTCTTGGAAATTCAAATATAGCCAAGAAAATAGCATTAATTTAGACTAGAAGATCTAATTAATCAATCTGGCAGGGCAGCTATCTCTGCAAGCAAGGGTTTTTTTTTGTTTTGTTTTTTTTTTACTATGTACTCCATAATTAATCTTTGTTTTTTCAGTCCAGCTAATGAATTTGCCCATAGCTATGCTAGGAGAATTTTTAATTAGCAAACCTAAATATAATCCTTATAAACGACTTTTGTTTTTCTTATTCATGGGGAAATTGTGTATTATAGTTTCATAATATTTTGAAGTAATCAAATGTGTAATAAAATTAGAAAAAAAAAACAATTGAATAAAATAAGTAGCTTACTTGTCTTGTCTAATCTGTCAGTAAAGATGGTTTGGGTGTCTACAGTGCAATGCATAGTGCAATGGAAATTGACGTTGCCAAGATTATTAAACTATACAAGAGCTGTGAAAAGTCAAACAGTTGGATCTACTGCCTCTATGTATTGTCTATAAACTGTCATTTTGTTCATAGAGTACTGAGTTTATTCCAAAAATGAGGATAGTTGAATAACCTAACCATGAAATAACCACAGGACTCTAAGAACGTTCATGGAGCATTTTGTTTATATGACAAAACCCCTATATTATCAATGGCAACTCAATGACGTTTCTACAGTGCTCTGTTTTGAATGTTCACTCATAAGCTTCTGCTGTCTGTTTTATCTATTTATTTATTCCAGTACATTTTAATGCCCATGCCCTGCTTTAAATATTTCAAGGGCATTAATGTCAGGCATGAAATTTTCTTTAAATTAAAAATAAGACCTGGATTATAAAACAGAGTTCAATTCATTATAATTCGCTAAAAGATGTGTATCAATGTATATATGTCCCGGTACAACTGTTTGATCTATCTGCCGTTTATCTGCAATAGTCTTTACTTATTAATGGTCAATCAGACATTCTAACTGTTCACAGAATGTGATGCTTCTCTGAAAACTCTGTTCATTTATCACAACCAGAAAGACATATTTTTATTTAAGACAACCATGGCTTATCTTCTTCCAACATGCTGGCACAGAGAAACATACCTGGGTTTGTTCCATTTTTTAGCAGCTGTGTTTTTTTTAATCATTCATTTATCATTCACTTGATTCTTTCATTGTGGATGCATAGCACATAAACCAGCAACACAGTGAAATATGCTGAAATAATAGATGGACCGCTGCCATATAAGAGTGCATTTTTCAAAAATTCAATATGAATGCACTGACAGGGAAATATGGATGGCACTCTAGTAAAATATAGCCACGCTTAAATAAACTGGATGGAGATGTGAAACTAGCGTGTAGGCTAATATTAATATGGTTGCTGATTGAGCACACTAACCTATCTGCCAACTCACACACATTAGATACTCCACAAACATAGCAGAGTAGGAATCAAGTGTATTTTATGATTAAACTGGGAAAAACCAGAACTGGCTTTTTGTTTATCACCATTTGAATGTAAATAAGATTGCCACCATGACTTATTTTAAAAGCTTTATGCGTAATGTGTTTTTTTTTTCTTCACTAACATTTCAGTGACAGTAAAGATGAATTAATCAAGCCTTTTAAAGACATGTTCTCCCTTGTTATTGATTGTTTAGTTTTCCTTTTTTTATATACATTTTTATTCTGCCTCAAAATAAAAATAAAGTCTTCGGGCTAAGGTTAGCATCCCCGTAGGATATTCTTCTTCAATTATCCTTGTGCTTGGTATTTGTGTAATAAGGCAGAAAGGAATAGCACACTAAGACCCCGTTCACACAATTGTGCTGGCCCAGGTGCACCTCAGGGGCCACCTCAGGGCCCACATCAGGCCCACCGCATATTTAGGTCTGCAACCTCGTTTACATTTGCAGTTTTAGGTTCCTTTGCTCGTTTACATGTGTGACTGAAAAGCAGGCCTTACATGTGGTTAATTGCTTTTTTTTTTTTTTTTTTGTATGGAACGATAGTCCGCACTCAGAATGGAGGAGCTCCTGGAATATACAGCAATCCATGATTTGTAGCAGATATTTCATATTAATATATATTTTTTCAGTGCAGCACAGTAGCAATTTTATGATATATATATATATATATATATATATATATATATATATATATATATATATATATATATATATATATATATATAATTGACTATTTTGATTTAATTTTAAGGTGTGTAATGGGGTGAGGTTCCGAGCTTACCTCCCACATTATTCTTTCAGCACCTTGCTACTGTGTTCACAGGTATAAATATTTATTTTCGTAATGGGTACAGCCTTGCTGCATGAAGTACAAAACAGCACATTACCACTGACGTGAAATTCGCCATTGCCAAACCTGCTGATCTGATTTTTAGGGGTGATTGTTATTGTTTTCGGCATCTTTGACCAGCCGGATACTGACTGAAGTAAACTGAAGCCTCATTCAGCACTAAGCTTGAATACCAGAAGCAGTTTTATTAGACAGGTATGTTTAAGTAAATTTAAAGTAAAGTTACCTGTGTTCATGTTTGTATATGGTACATGTATTGATTTGCTTATTATCAAAAAAACAAAAAAAAAGCCTTGCATGTTTTTTGCCCCTCCCCAAATGTAAAACAAAAAAATCTTGGACATCATGGAAAATCAGTGTTTCTCCACGTTATTCCATAGCAAACAGATTCCTAGGATCCCTGCTACTGAGTTACATAATCAAATTGGTAATGTGACACGAAAAGGTGGCGCTAAGTCTGCTTTGTGTTCATATATATATATGTAAAGGCCTAAATCTTGGCTGGCCCTGGGCTGCCTTTTCTTGTTTGGAGCTTTCCGGGCCCTGGGCCACCTTAAATTACCAGTGTGATCTACAGTAGATCAAACTGATGCTGAATTAACAAATTTTAAATATGTTTATACTCGCAATGTTCCTCGGTAACTTTAAGTTCTTTTGAATATGTTATGCTTCATGAGCTTTATTTTATTTATTTTTGCTTTGTTTGAGTTACAGAGGGCAGTGTCTGCTGTCTGTCATTTCTTATTTGTTTTGTTATGCAGTTAGTAATACCATTGTAAATACACTACTGCTACAGTATATACAGCTTTTGGTTGCATTGAAATATTTACAGCGATAAGCTAAAGCTACCTGTGGCAAAGCCAAGCCCAGTAATTAAAATATAAATCTGTGACTGATCACAGGCCTCAGAAATTTGATTAAGAATAAAAAAAAAGTCTTAATACAAGGATACAGACTTCCTAAAAAGATACATTTTAAGGGAGAATTGGTGTTATCTGTTAATTGGAATCATCTTGCTAATTTAAACGCCTATAAAACAAGTGTGATTTAGCTGGAATAATCTAAGATTAAATTGGTGGGAACATTTGTTTAAAGGAATAAAAAGGCAATTAGGGACAGTGGGATAAAAATTATGGCACACTAATTATTCAGAGTTAAATTGAAGCATTCTGGAAAAACACTGAGGGTTTTTTTTAAGCTTGTTAAAACAGGTTGTTTAATAAGTATGGTGTCTGGTAGTGAACCCAATGTGATGTATAAATAATTAGCTTTGTACGGGGGCAAAATTTTGTAAGTAAATATGTATTACTGCTTGCTGTTATAAATGCAATTTGCAAACTGGTAAGGGATTCCACTGGAAAATCAGCAAATGTGTTTTGCTTGAGGCAACAAGACATTGGCATGTGGGTGTACATGGGGGATGGATTATATCTAGACCAAACTGGTTTAAGAGGCCGCAAAGGGGTTGTGTGAAAAATGAAGTTGCTGAGTGTTTGACTGCTTAAGGATACAAAGAATAAATTAAATGTAGGTGAAAATGAAAAAAAGGAAATTAACCAAGAAAATTAGAAATGGAGGAAGAACATTAAAGTTGCTGTTCAATTTGATATAAAATGGGTATCACTTTATTTTAATTTTATTTTGGCTTGCTATGCAAATAATCACTCAAAATAGAATAACATATAATGCTGTTTCCTACCACTACAGGAAAACCTACATAAATAAATTGCTACATGCATTTTGTTTCCACTTTTTGTAAATTGGAGCAGGGTGTGGAATATTAATGTGACTCACTCTGCAGTGATTTGAAAAATGAAGATAAGCAAGAGGAATCGGTGCTTAACAATGCTGAGGTCTTCCCTAATTGTCTTACCTCCTGGATTTATTGATTAGTTTAGCTGCTCTCTGCAGCTAATACAATGATTTATTCTCTCAAGTTTGTAAAAACCAATAGTAAAATATTGAAATGATCAAAGCGGACTGCAAATTATATGTTTAGTTCCGGTATTTTCCTGCATTGATCGGAATATGAAGAGGCAGTACCGTATTCCTTTGAGTTTAAAACACACTTTTTGAACCATTGTTTTCTTCTCAAAAATGGTCTGCGTTTAGAGTACAGTAATGCATCTATTAAAATCAGCAACAAAAGCAAGCATATGAGGGACGCTTCAGAACTGCATAACCTAAGGTTAGCAGTATAAGCATGAAACCTCAAGGACGCTCGTGCCTAATGAAGGCAAGAAGGATCTATCACGTTAAAGCGCTAGAACCTGGAAAAAGTATGCGGCGTAGCCCAGCTAATCGCATTACATATATCTGACAGTGAGACCCCTCTGAAGAGGGCCCAAGATGTAACCAACCATCTGGCAGAATGTGCAGCTACCCTCCCAGGTGGAGGCAAGGTGAGGGGCAGTCAATACAGTGTCCACAATCCAGTGTGACAGTCGCTGCTTCAAGAGGGGCTGTCCTAGGGTCTGTATCCATGACAGACAAAGAGCTGGTCAGAATGACGCAGGGCTCTTGTTCTATTCACGTAACACAGCAGAGTAAGTTCAATCTTCTATCCTCCTCCGAAGAAAACGGACGTGGATGGAAAGACTCCAGTTCCAGAGGCTGATTCATGTGGAAGGCTGTGAGCACCTTAAGGAGGAAAGCAAGGTTTGTACACAGTAACACCCTGTTGCCATATCAAATATGCATACAGGAGCTGTGCACTGACAGTGCCTATAGATTACTGACCTGCTTCGCAGAGGTGATAGCCAAGAGGAAGGCTATCTTCACAGACAGATACTTCAATTCTGTAGTGTAATAGCTCAAACTGGGCCTTCGTGAGAGCCTCCAGTACAATGTCAAGGCTCAATTCAGGGAGAACGACCCTCTTGGGCCTTTGAGAAATGGAAAAAATGCCAAAAAATGCATACCCGGAAATGCCGAGTCTACGGGGGCATGGCATGCAGAAATAGCTGCTAAATACATCTTCAATGTAAGGTATCCTACCAGCATCGAGCAGTTCCTGCAGAAACTGCAAGATAACTGGCATAGGGCAAGAGACTGGGTCATAACACTTAGTCAGACATCAGTTCTGAAAAAATCTCCACTTGTAGAAGTATAACGACCTAGTGGAGTCTACCCTAGTATTCTGCAACATATCCACGACCGCATCAGGTAGCCCTATGGCTGACCAGCGGTCCCGTTCAGGGGCCAGATCATAATTGGAACCTGCCCAGTTCTGGATGCCAGAGAGTGCCTCTCATCTGACAGAGGAGCGTTCTCCTCAAGAGTGCAGGCTAGAAAAGACAACACACACACTCCTTTAAATCAGTACTGCACAGGCAGTCGCTCGCATACGACAGACAGTAAGAAAAGGCAGCCTGCAACGCAAGCGAGTGGGCTGCTAAAGAAAGGTGAAAGGAAAAAAGAGGCTTTGATTTAGAGCCACTGATTCCAGGAAAGCGGCAAGCCGGCTTTCAGCATGAATGCAGGGGAACTGCAGTCGACTCAGAAAAGCTCTTTTTCAAAACACACTCAGTTCAACACAGAGGTCTTACCCTACCGTCTTGAGGGACAAAAAGAGAAATGGCTTCTGTGGGATGAAGGTTTTAACCCCTTGGTAGGCAGGACCGAGGATGTCACTCCAGGAAGGGGCCTATCGGCAGCTCTGATATAAAGAGCTCATGAATACCTACCAATAGTCAGGCATATCCCATAAGTAATGGTTTGGTGGTCATCTTCGAATTGAAAGGGAACGAAACCTCCCAAGTCTCCCTCTACACTCCAGCCTCTCCCTTAAGACAATGCCGATATGTAGCTTGCCCAATAACACTGTCCATGCCTGGCGAGCCACATGTTATACTTCTCACAGGGAGCATCAGCTTTTTGCTGCAATGCCTCCACTGGCAGTTCCCTTCTCACAACAATCCTGATTTGATAGTCTCTGCTCTCCAACTGGAACAGGTATGGAGCTTCACCCCTAGGTATGGTGCAGCAGTAACTTGTGCAACAAAGTTACTCCAAAAAGAAATCACTCCACACAAATCTTCAAAAAAAACAAAAACTGTACAATATAAGTGCTGAGTCCAAACAAAGTCAATAAAACACCTGTTTTCCAAATTCTGTTGTGTATCAAAAAAAGTGAAAAAAAAAAAAAAAAGAAAAGAAAAAATAATCCACCTGCTGCAACCATCCACTAGAAGTGTGGCTGCTGGATCCACCCCGTCAGTCTCTTCTCACAATCTGATCACCCAATTACAGAGAAAAAAAGGAAACTAAATTCTGCCCAAAAAATAATAGAGGTTAAAAAATAGCAATTAAAAACAAAAAACCATAAAACAGTTAAAATTTTCAGTTGCAAACTTTCTGTTCGTCAATCTCGGTGGGCTACAGAAATGCTTTATTTCCAAGTTGCTACAAGTCCAATAACTTAGCTGCTTGTCTAGTTCACATTCATTTCACTAACAGACACGTATTCTTCTCCACAATGGCTTGAATTATAAGTACTTTGTTTTCATAAGCGCCTGCCTGCGCTGTAAGATTGCAAACAAAATAATTTTTTTAAAAAAAGAACGAGACGGGAAAATAAATCCTCCTCTAACTTTTCCTACCTACTGTTTCTAACAGCTTACTTCCCACCCTGGACTTATTCAACCTGACTCACTAACCCTGTGCCTTGTGTGTACTCCCTCTTCTTGTCTTGGGCTTATATGCTGGCTGCAATCACATGAGAACAGGTGCAGAGAGAGCTTCCATTAGCTACACACATCTGCAGTCAAAGCTGCATCACGGCACAACAGGTCTACTTATGAAGCAATTACCTTCAGCTTGATTTAATTTAGCCACCCCCATGACATTAGCAAATTCTTAAAACCATGGTTTTCATAGGTAGATTTGTCACTGCTTGTCTCATAATCACAGGACTCATAGAAGCAGACTTTCATTCCAGTTATATTATCAGCTTTTCAATTTGTAATCGCAATTTTAAAAAACCCTTGTGAGTCTGTGTCAACAATGTGAAAGAATGATTCAAACATTTAAATAGACAAAACATAGAATTCCCTTACGTGTGTCTCACTGGCTGTCTCACCAAGGTGTGGGTTCAAGCAATCAAGTACCTGATGAAGAACATGACCTGAGTTCAACACAGTTCCAACGTAATTAACATTCAATAAGCCTGTGGTTGAAAACACTTACACAAAGCCCGAACACATGCTGGAATATTTTATAAACTGTCCTGCTGCACACATTTTATTGAATACCACATTAAACAAGGAAATCACCTGGGTCATAAGCAGTGCTGCCCTTGTTAGGATTGAGTCCAGTCCTACGTACTGTTAATTTGTGCTAAAGGAATTAGTATCAGTTAATTAACATGCTGTAAACAGCCATTCATCAACAGTGCTTCAGTTCAGTGAGACCGCTAAAGGTCATCCATGAATACAAATTAATAGGAACATCATTTTCAAAAAGACAGGTAATTAGCATTTCCACACATTTGCCTTTTCATCAGAAACAGAGTGTGCCTTAAAGTTGTGGTTGTCATTTAATTTAATGGCTGTAATGCACCACAATACAGAAGGAGTAAGGTATCATTCATTCTGGTTTATTGCAGCTGTTTTGCAAGACATGGGCTAAAAGCATTTACGTGTTAGATAAGTCTCTTCTGCTGTACAAGTGAATGCAGGATTATGAATTGCAATGGAAAGCCTTTGAACAGCTAATTAAGTCTGCACAACTCTATTAGTATTTCAAAGGACACAC
>NC_054543.1:43582524-43677323 GCF_017654505.1 Polyodon spathula
ATTTGCATGGTCAACAGTGAGTGGTTATTGGTAATCTGGCTATTGACCATGCATATGATAAAACCGTGCCAAACGTGTTTGAGGGGCAAATTACGTAATTGATCGCCAGTTGACCCCTCGTCCACAATATAAAAGACCTGCAACTTTGGCTGAATGGGATGGGTTGTCCAGAGGAGGAAATAGACAAGTAAGAACATATACTGAAAGTAAACAATTGCTACTCTTGTTGGCTTTAAACCAGCATGATACTTGTTTGATTTAGTGTTCACTTTGTTTTGTGTTTTGTTTGTTTGGCCAATGAGCCATTTTGTTTTGTTTATTTTTTTATTTTACAATAAATCTGTGCATCAGCTCATTCTTTTATAGCCCAGCTCTCTTGTGTGTCTACTTGCTCCCTGGCCTGACGTCACCACACGAGCCAGCCTGTTCACACTAATATGGTTACCTTCTTGGATTATATAAGTTACCTTGATTGTATAAAGACTCTTCACAAATCAATCAAAATAGTTATTGATTTATTTTCTAAAAACATTTCAAAACTTTAAACTGGATTCATCCAACATTACCAAAGATCAAGAAAAAAACAGATAATGGCAGACCACAAAAATACTAGGATATGGAATAAGGAATCTGAGGACAATGAAAAAATGGGCTCTGGAATTATTTTCTCATCCAAACAATATGGAATAATTCAGTTTCAGGACACTGGTTAACAAGGGAATATTTACATGTGTCAAGCGTTATCAAACAGGATCCAAAGTCTGGCCTTCATTTCCAGGTTATACATACAGCTCTTTGAAATAAAATGATACTTGGGTAGAAGGCTACTGGTATTTTTGGTAATAAATTAACTTATGATGTTAAGTTGTAGTTAATTGAAACAATAATCAAACCACAGTAAAAAAACTATAGAAAATGTATAATAGCTGTGTATACAACTATGGCTTGTCTTCTATACTGCTGTTAATGTACAATTCATTTTAAAAATGAATGAGCTGATTTATTTTTTAATTACCTACGCATACAAATTAAACCCATCAGTATGGATTTATTTTATGACTTACAAAAGTCTTTACTAAAAAGAAGTAAAAAAAAAAAAAAACATGTTTTGTGCCCTAGATCGCACAGAGGTCATTTAAGTAACCCAAAATGCTCTGTGACTGAAGCAATGGTTTCTCCTTAAGGTACAAAAGGAATTGAGCGATTGTTCAAATGGTTTCTTCTTAAAATACATTCAACACAAGTTTCATGAAGAAACTGACAATTTGGATGACCAGATCCAACCTGTCAGTACATTTTAAACCTGTGCAAAAATAAGAAAGTTAGCATTATTTTCTTTGCGTTGTCTGGGAAAATATTTAACTGTGATTTTGTCTTCTTCTAGTTCAGAGTTTAAAAATACACAAAACACCCCTGTAAATACAATAGGCACAATATTAATATATTTAGATTTTATCATACTTTGACTTATTACAGATTTGATTGCTGTTATCATGGCATCAACTGATTTCAACACAAGCAGATCTATATACTGACATTGTTTGAGTGCACAGTATATACGGGATCCTTTGTGTGTCAAGGCTCTGAAAATCAAACATTCAGCAGTGGATATGATGCCAACCAATAGCTATCCTGTTATAAATAATGTAATAAGTTCTCAAGTAAGACTGCAAGGCTTATAATGGCTTGTGATGGGTGAATAACGTACCAAATAAGAAAGGAAACCTACCTTAGGAAAAGAAAGGTTGTATTCATAAAGAAGGAGTTCCTACTCCATTCCTGAGATAGTCGGAATGATTGCAGCCCAGATTCTTAATGAGAGATCTGTAATATCAGTTGTAAGTTTACATTCATAGCCATTCTTCAATCAAAAAATAAAGGGCCATAGATAGGAAGGGGGGTGAAACCATGCACTCAGAATTCTAAATGAAGCGACTGGAGTCAATGAAAGAGATATTGTGGGAATAATATAGTACTTGTCTCAAGAATTAATGGCAAAATAATGTATATTGAGCAAATTATCAAATAGTGAGTGCAGTACTTCCATGACTAATATTAGACATGCATGGGTTTTGCTGTTTGCAGGCCTGTGCTCAAATATTAAAGAATTTGGCAACATCCCAGTATAATCTTACCTACAGAGTTTTATAATCTACTCACTGCTGTGCACAAAAGAGGTTATCACAGGTAAAGTTGCACAAACTGATATATAACCAAATTTGAATCTAGAAAGTAAACATAAGTAAACACATATATGCATATGTAAACCTAATTGTGTGTCCTACATATTGGTTATAATGTTATTTTTTTAAACTAGTATAGTTTTATAGATTTAACTCAATAGTAACACCAGTAGTAATTCAGCAGGGTAATGAGTAATGCCACACTGTAGGCGTTACAAGGCCTTCCACAGTGTACAATACAGTTGTGCATTAGGCAGAGGGTTTGATTTCTATAAGGCTAAGAAACATGTAAACAATTGTCAATAAACACTACCATATCATACATGTATTTATACAAAAACTAGATATTAAGAACCCCTAACTGATCAACAGTATTATAGCTATATTTTGGTTATTATTATTATTATTATTATTATTATTATTATTATTATTATTATTATTATAATGATGATGATGAAATGTAGGGTAAATCATTACAAATAGTTTTATTGTTCACAAGTTTGTATGTACAAGTGTAGTTGATAAATGTACCTGCATATTCGGGATCTTTAGCTGTGGGTAAAATAGGATTTGTATTTATTTTTTTAATCTACAAATGTTGCTTAATTTTCACAGCCATAAGTGTATGGCCTGCTTCAATATACTGTCTCTTTAAAGTGCATACAGTTTTAATAACAATAAAATCAAAAATAGCCCTGTGCCTTGACTTCAAGTCCTGCTTCGTGGATTACGCAACTCTAAAATTCCACCTGAAAATTTCGCCTGTCCAGCAAAGGAATACGGTGATTATGTTTAGGATGGGTGATAATGAGCGAATTAAAAAATAACTTATTAAAAAATGAAGAAAGTTGACAACCGTGAGAAGATCTTTAAATGCTAGGGAGCAAAACACCCCAAAACACTACAGAGCAGGACAGAAATGGTGGTGTGTCAGTAACATCTATCTGATAATGGAAAATATGGGAAGACAGGTTCCCATACTCATTATTTTAAACTACACCTGCAAATCCGTAATTCTTTTAAAATGTTTAAGCTTTCTTTTCCCTAAATTGTGTTTATTAATATAAAACCCAGTTCCCTAAGATTACCTTAGTGATTTGTAGTAATAAGCAGAGGTAATTATGGTAGAGACAAAGGTCATTAAAGGGCATTATGTTTGCTGTATGCAATAGGGATTAACGGCTTAGGCAGTTGTAGCTTTAAGCCTCTCAATAACAGAATAGACAAGCTTTCTCTATAGATGATAGCTCTCTCCTGATTAGCTATATTGATAGAAGATCTCATAGTCTATGTAGAAAACCTTGAGGTCTGTTTAGTAATCATTTGTAAATGAATTATCAAAATAATATAAATTAATGTGACTGTATATTGGCATATAATCAAACTTAATTTTAAGATTGTGCTTTCTACATTTTTTTGGGTTAGTTAATGGCATATATCAACTTTGTACCGGTATATAAATAGTGGAAAATTCTGTTCATATTCGATTGCTAGAAATGACAGAATTCCATTATTAGATATTACTGCTTTCATTCTGTTTGACGAACTGAAGAATCCCGCGATGAGAAAGCAAGTCTCTTTACTTCATTGCTTAGGAACCTGACAGCAGCTCTTAGCTTTTTGTAGCAAAATCACATTTAAGCCCCAACCCCCACTAACACTAATGTCAAAACCCATTGCACACGTATCACTTGGATTAGTTTAGACAGAGGATGAGAAAAATAGAATCTATATATTTTCCACAAATTTCAACAGCAATTCTGTTTTAACATTATTTAAATCCAGAAATGAATAAAATGAATTGGTTCTCAGTGTAGTTTAAAGATCTATTTATACAATGATGTATGCATTTGTTATGAAAGGTTATGACAATCATTAATTAATAAAACTGTTTCTTTGTGTGTGAAGCGCTTTGCGACAAAAGACATTATAGAAATGTGAATTGTGTTATATTGTATAACAATTTATAACATTTTAATAACACAATGCCAGTGAAAAGCGTCATGTCAAGTTATAAAGTAATTATAATAATTTGTATTAATGCTTTATACTCTTACAACACACTATGGACTTGATTATGCCAGTCATCATTCAGACTATTGGTGTGCCAGCTGCTATTTTTACTGTGAGTATGAATATCTACATTATTGGAATTGGTATAAAAATATTCCTGGTTTTCTCTGGTATGCAAATGCCATGGGACAGCTACATTATATAATTCTATAACCCTGCACTTAGAAGGGTTCCCTGACATTCAAAAAACAGGTTTCAGAGGAAATGCATAAAAAATGAAGCTCTCTCAATCATTTAGTGAATTCAGACTGCAGCACTAGTATGGGACTTGGCCATGCAAGAGCCAGGCTTGCCTAAACCTTCAGTGTCAGCATTAACCTAAACTCATTGGGATTGCTTGCATGCTGTTTCATTAGCAACAGCAGAACTCTCTGAGCTAATGCTTGTGCTTGCTATACCAATTTGAGTTTGAATTTAGTTTGGCGAGTCTTTATAACAGGGAACTGCAGTCAGAAATAAGAAGATGTTATAGGGAAGGGCTTAAACTATCAGGCAGTTGTAGCTTTAAGCCTCTCAATAACCGCGGATAGATGATCATTTTCTATAGGTGATAGTTCTCTCCTGATTAGAAGACATAGAGATCACAGATCTTATAAAGTCTATGTAGAAAATCTCAACGGCTGTTTGTTCATTCATTCCCTTGAAAGAAAATAACAATTTGTTTCTTTGTAATAGATCTTCTCCTAGCAGCTGAAGAGTTAGTGACACTAACGTTAGCATTAGACACATGCTTACCTCTTGACTAAAGAGCTTGCAATTTAGTTGGATGTTAAAACTTGAGGAGGAGCATTGACTAAGCGAGTGAAGAAAGTCATGGATCTTCTCCGAGATGCTGATGAGTTAATAATACTGACATCAGCATAAAACACATACTTAGCTCTCCAATACTGAGCTTGATCTTCAGTTGAGGGCTAAGACATTGATCTTTGAAGCATGAGGCTTGCAGTTCGCAGTATGCGTGCAGCTCTTGTTTTTCCATTCTATTTATTTATTTATTTATTTATATTTGTTTGCATTTTACATGAAATTTGAGAAATCTCACTTCAATATTTCTGTGGGGAAAATGGTACGTCTTTGTGATAAAGATGTCTTCTGCAGATATTATCTTTTGTAGATAACTTTCTAGGAAACACCTGTATTTCATTCTTTTTTTTTTTATGAAGCGATATACATGCAACGCAAAACTAATTTAAGTTTTCAGGCAGTACACTATTGGAAACTAATAAAGAGATTAGGGTTCTATCATGTAACAGCAACAATCAGTGTTTGCACGTTTCAGTCAAAGGCTCTGCAAAGGCTTTACGATGCCTGCAGGGTAGTCTTTACTTAGCTTGCCGAATCACAAACAATGCATCTTCCTACTTGATTAACTAACTTACAATCCATACAAAAGGCCCTCTGGGGATGAAGAATACTGTTAAGTCTTCAAGCTGAAGACTTTAAGCAGCTTCATTATTCACTGCTTGTCCCTTTGCATTTTATTAGTGACGATATAGGGAATATATATATATATATATATTATATAGAGATATATAGAGAGAGAGAGAGAGAGAGAGAGAGAGAGAGAGAGAGAGAGAGAGAGAGAGAGAGAGAGAGAGAGAGAGAGAGAGAGGGAGAGAGAGATAGAGAGAGCTCACTTTCTCATCTCTGTCAGGTAATGACACTTTCTGTTCTTCTTTGCTCAAGCTCTTACTGCTGCCTCCTATCAATTAAATGAACTGACGTAGGGTTTATTCATATCTCTTATTAATTAATGCATATTTAAATACTCATCAACACCAAACCCGTGCTAATTCTGAAAAGATAACATGTTGATGCACTTCCTCCTATTTTAATGGGTTCTATTTAGAACTGATAAGATATCACACTGCTGTAGTCAGGCTAAGGAGTCGCCGCATTCACTCTGCGGCATTCACACCTCACCCTAACTTTTTTTAATGTTGAAATTTAAGAAATCCACGACATCCCATGTTCATTGCATTACAATTCCCTTGCAATGTTTCTGACTGCAACATCTTTTTGCAAGTGTGCAACTGAAATAAAATGTAATCAATTTTAGCGTAGTTGTACAATTGTTTTGTTTCTTTGTGTAATACCATTTTGTCTTTTACAATACACTTTTAAAAACAACATTTTGTCAAAAATTTAAGATAAGTCCAGGTATAAAAACAAAACATAATTCAAACAAAGCCCAAATATATAAATAAATAAATAGAATACTGTCAGCAGTGTCAGTGTTTCTAAATGCTTTGTGTTTTTTGGACAGAATCCATTTAATCACACTAGGCATGTAAGAGCCTTCTTTTTTTTTTAGCTGTGTTGACAAGATTTAAACATGCTTCTTTTTATGCCGTATTAAAATATGTTCTTTCATTTTCCTTTCTTTGCTAATCACAGTTTTTAATCACGGATGTAAAAAGTATCATCTTAAAACATAATGTTATAGTTTAATTGCCCCTTTACCTTTTTTTACAATGTTCTTGTGATTGCAATTACTCACTGAAGTTTGTTTTTTATCATTTGTTTTAGTCTGCTTTCAATCATTGAATGCCATTGTACAGCATTGAAGAACAACATTCTCATCCATTCTAGCATTAAACAAAATGATGTGATTGTAATATTTACCAGATGGTACAATATGTTTTGGTAAGCTGTTCTATATATAAAATAAAAGCGACACTTGTATTAAAACCAGTTATCCCTGGACTCCTCCTTGTTAGCATCATTGCTGTCAATGACTTCAGCTGTGCTCGTTCTTTGCCTATGATGAGAAAGTACTATAGGGAAGCACCCTCACATTAGTTAGTTTCTCAATGACTCAGATCCACTAAAGCTCTCATAATATTTGCTGCATCATGAAAAGCAAATTCAGTTACACACAAAGCAATGCAGGATTTTAAAAAAGCCTCCTTGCATATATATAAAAACAATGGCTTCTTTTCTTTCTTCATTGTACTGCACACATATGCATGTCCCAGGCAGCACACGTTGGCTGTAAGGTACGAACCTGCCAATGAGGCATCTGAAAGCAGCGGGAGCTTCTATTAGCAGATATCTCATGCAAAACTAGAGGGTTGATCGTTAGCAGCATGAATTGTGAATTAAAATTATGTTCACCGTTCAAGTCTGGTTTCTACCTGCAACAATCAGTCAGGACAATGGATCATATTCTGAGACAATGACTTAATAAGCCATCTCATAGTGGCCTGACTCCAGTGAGGCATATCTGTGAAATTCACTGAAGCCAATTCTTTTGCCCCAGTACACCTTCAAGTGGTTGAGCTGACTGTCAATACACTCAGGAAATGGAGGCACATCCAATAGCCATGATACACCCTTCCAGGATTCAGAATCAGAGAATATGGGCTCTGATTTCAATTCTGATCACGAAATTGCCCAAATTCATATGAAACTACATTGACATATAATGTATGAATTAGCTCAAAGCAAGCATTGATCTTGAACTTTATCCCTGTGCGGGGAATGCCACCATGGGAACGGAGAACGGCGCCTACACTTCACTGGACAGACCTGAACCTTCAGGAGTCAGTAAGGGTTCTTCAGTAAAGGTTTAGAATACAATGTTACATAATATATGTTAGGCTTGAAGTGGGCACTATTTACAATTCATATACTGTATAGCCTTAATTAACAGATTTATCTATTTGCATTGCATATTCCTGTAAAATAACTCCATCTCATGGCATCTTTCTACTGCATCTGTTAGATTTTCAGATTTTGTTTGGGGGATGAAAATCAGCAAGCAAGCTGTCCCCACATGTATGATGTCTGTGGATTCAGTCAGGAAATCTCATGCTATAGAGAACGATATGTATTAAAGCTTAGACAATACGTTATATATATATATATATATATATATTTTTTTTTTTTTTTTTTTTTTTTTTTTTATTACATTTTTGGCCCTGACCCTTCGAGGTATCCCTGTCCATAATTTAGTTTGGTGAAAGTGGAAAGGCTCCGTAGGGAAGCCATGGGCAGGGGGAGCAGGATAGCAGCCCTCTCCCTTAGAGGAGGTGGCGGCTGGGGATGAGGAGGCGAACTCTGACGTACAGTGGGGACGAATGGATTGAGGTAATATATAAAGCCCTTTCCAGCTGATTATTGGACAGGTTGTTTATCGAATGACGAATGAGGTACTAAACATTTCACTGATGAATGTTCTGGTGATGAGGGTGCCAGATATGCCTGATGTTTTACGATTTGAATTTAACTTAAAAGTTAGTTCCCTGTCTAAACCACCACTTTGCAAATGTCCCGCTTTTATCCTCTGAGAACTCCCTACCAAATGGAGAAACATTGAGGTAACTGACTGACGTACCATCATTATTTATAAATATCTGTGCGATACCTTGGATGACTGTACTCCTGGCCCACATAAAAAGAAAACAAAAATGATGTGGTTTCTTTTTAAGTTAATCCTATATCCTACAAGCCATGTTTGTTTTCTGTGTTAAGACTGGACTGCAGCAGGGTATGTGCCCTGCAGATAAAAGAAATGGCTACTTTGAGAACTCATTTGTTTTTGATTGGTGCTCAGAAAGCTTTTATTTTTCCATGGTTCATATATTTTCATGTTTCTAGCATATCTCTCTGGAGCACACAAATCTGTCAGTGGTTTACAAAGCATCATTGATCTTTTCCAGTTCAGAACAAACTCCATAGCAATGCCTTTGCCTTGGATTTCAAACTGAAACACCACTGTCACACTAAAGATAGTGTGTTGGTCTCAAGGGTAATAATGCAGTCTTTTTTATTTTTCAGGCCCACAAAAGGGTTTATTGTATTTGACATTCTCTGTTTCCAGCTGTTAGTGCGCATGCTCTCCTTTTTCTAATTGTAGAGCAAATTCATTATTTTCATGTTCCTTCAGTTTTACAGCAAAATACCTTTATCTGCTAACAAATTTAATAACAGCTAAAACAGAACATAAGCAGTTGCAAAGTAAACATGATAATTACACACAGAAATAAAACAGGTTAGAATAGGCCCCCGCTGTCAATCTTTAAAGTTTAATTCTCAAAGATCAATTTTCTAATAATTGAGATACACCAAAATAATGTATTTAACATGACAGCTATTTTTATCAGCTGGTTTTATCAACACCTTACACTTCCTTCATTTCCATGTAACTGTTTTGATGAAAGCCTTTTATCCAGTATATGATATCTAAATAAGTTTTCTCCCTCAAGTCAGGATGGAAATAAAATGAAAAAGAAAATAAATAGAAGGAATGTCAAAGTACTGAATCTTCAAGGTGTGCCAAGAATTATCCAACCAATGATCCAGAACACAAACATGTGATACCACAGTTGAGGAATTTCACTTGAGAAATTAAAAGAGAAATTCAGCATTATATTTGTTATTTTTGAAAGAAATTGAAGGGTCAGTGTTTTTTTGGGTTTTTTTTTTGTGGAGAGTGGGTATAAAAAAAGTATTCTGTATTCCCTTAGCCAAAGACTGATGCTCAGAGAATGAAGCCTACTGTAACTGTCACCACTGATAAGACTGCATATAAGACACAGAGCACCAAAGAAATGCTATGTTGACATTTTGAAAACAGTTTTTTTATACAATAGTAAAACTGAATATGGTACCATAGTAGTATTATGCTTTTTAAATTATTGATAATACTGCACCTACTCCTCTGTACTGTTATGCTGCTGTTTTGTTCACTGTTCACTATTTTGCTCACTATTAAAATGCAGTGTGTTTCAAAACTGTTACCTTATTTAGCCAACCAAGCTGTGTATAAAAATGTTATGATGAAACAGAGTGTGAAGTAGTTCTGCTTACTTTATTATACTGGTGGCACAGTAGAACAGTAGCCAACATGTGCAATCTATACACAGGAGATTAATATGAGTGTAGAATTATTAAGAAAGTAAAAATTAATTGAGGAATGTCAGTTTATATGATTTATATCTGAATTGTATACTGCACAGAAAAGCAGCAGTGTTTCCTTTGCTCTGCTGCCTCTCTCCCACCTTCTTTGGCTTCATTCATTCCCCACTCAACACTATTATTGAGCTGTATTCCATTGATAATCCACTTAAAGAAAACACACATTGATTGTGATATTAAAATTGCCAATAAAACCTTTTTTTTTTTAAATATGCTTTTAAGAATAAAAAAGAACTAAAGGTGCAATAAACATTTGTTAGATTTAGCCTCTGTATAAAAGGTTAGAAATTCTGCTGCTTCCTTCAACAGCAAAATTAACGAATCTGAAGAAAAAAATGGATTCATGCCGAACCTCTACACAAGTTGAACATCCACAATGTAAAATATATACATGATACATACCATAGATGACCTACAGTTTGTAGTTTTAGAAGAAATACAATTGCAAAACAGAAGAATGAAGGATAAATAGACTCATTGCCATGATGCCTGAAGGTTAAAATAGAAAGGAATAGTCGGTTGTTGCATCATTAACTATGTAGTTAATTACATCACAAACATATTCATAGATTTAAATAGAAATAAGTGAGTATGGTTATCATGGCAGCCAAAGCCTGTAAGTTTTTCCATTGTTTGTTTTCAAACACACTTTCCCTTGACAAAGGTATGTTAAACATAATGAAACGTTAGGAAGTTGGCTTGTTTTAAAAATTAAGCCCCTTATCCCATGCAAGGGGGAAAATGGCTGCATTTGTTCTACTAAATTCTCATTTCAAATGGATAACATACCTGCCACAAGCTATTCTGTTGTATTTGGCTTCTTAGCACCTCTAGGGGTCCAACACACTCAGCTATGACTTCTTGTGTGAATGATCACTAGGCTATAAGCTACAAAAAGTACCACTGTGCTTGATAATCTATGCTCTGCTAAAGCTTATTTATTTATTTATTTATTTATTTATCTTAGCACATTCTGTAACAGAATATACAAATCAGGGCAGAATTTTGAAAAACCAATACAAACTGAACTTTTCATGAAAGTTCACTTTATGCCACCTTGCTAATGAATCGATGTGAGCTCATTGGCATCCTGTGCTAATGAGTCCGAGTAGCAGACAAGAAGAATCAACTTTAAGACAAGATTTTATTAAAGCACAGCCATTTAAGGCAGCATTCTCCATTTTGGAAGTGTATAACATGATATATGTACTGCATTGGCGCTTAGCTACTTTCAAATGTGACTTCCAGTAGATTTTCCTTTGCCTGTAGGAGGGATTAAAGAGCTTGTGTACCAATCTTAATTTGTGCTGATGGCAGGGCAAGTTCAAAATGAAAAAGCTATAACTAAAAGGCTAGCAGCAAATTCAGAGTTGCTAAGTTACATAAGAGAGTTTAACCCTGATATCTGTATTAGTTTTAAACTGAGATCAAGGTTGGACATGGTTTGACTGTAATGGCTGATGTAGTGCAAAATGTGGGCTAACAGTGGTTAACCATAGTAATTGTAATTTGAACTGTTTTTTTAAACTAGCCTTTATAAGGACGAATACAGCCTGCAAGCGACAGCCTTCCATCTATATTTAATACAAAGTGGGTAATGGCTCAGCAGCAAGTACTGTATCTCTCTAAACTGCTCCAGGGGTTGCATGGTGAAATCTAAGTTCAATATGGTCATGCAATTTGACCATGGTTGCCAATGCAATAACCACATTTTGCCTGTGGTTGTTCCAAAGTTTATGAATATGGTTCTAGAACACAACTATGAACGACTAAACATTTAAAGTCAGCAATGGTACTGAGGTTCTCTGAATGTCTAGGCAGTATATTATGGGCCTCATTTACAAAAAAGCATTAACCATAATTGCAATTAGTGTGCACGTTCATGATTTCCGTATTTACTACTGCAATTGTATTCATTATCATGTGACATACTGTATTGTATTGGGCATATTATGGCACACACTGATTTTATTGTGCTACACAATTTGTATGGTAATGCTTGATAATTTATTTAAGTGAGGCACCCCACTTTGATGAGCTTTATTCACATTGTATTTAATAAAGGGTGATATTAGTTTGGAAACGAGGCTTTAACCACTGATAGGCACACCATTTAAACCTATTGTTCTAGGCTAAAATCTATCTATCTATCAAATAGAGCAGTGAAAATTACCTGAAAATAACAGGTTATATTAAGCGTGATTAAACAAATGTTATAATTTCTTAGATTTTATTTTATAGTTTGTAACATTGGTACAAACAATAAAGCAGACCAAACAAGGTATTATAATTTAAAACAACTTCCCCCACTAGAATGTTTAACTCCTCTGAGTGCAGTTTTTAGTTTGCGTTGCCTCTGCCTGTACCATGCAGAGGGCTGTGTCTGTTGATCGCTCATTTTCGGTCAATATAAGCCACCTCCACCTTTCACAATAAGCCACTGACCAAAAAATCGCCTGGACTGCTGGACCTTTTTATATCACGGTGGTCACAGGTAAGTCTTGGACATTATCATACACATTAAATGTGCACACTATGGTATAAATAAGCCAAACAGTGTGCATGTAAATTACTGTGTTCTCTGTTAGTAAATGGAACAGTACATTTTGATTTATGGTGCATGTAAGGCTTAATGTGTATGTTACAGCTGCATTTAGTGCCCTTTTGTAAATGAGGCCCTATGTCCCTTGATTAAAATGAGAGCTATTAAGGCAGGGAACTCATTTTAATCTTAGATCAAATCACGTAACCATCAATCATATTTTAGGTGCTTCCAATATTAGATCAAATCATAAGTTGAATACCTACAGCTATGGCCAAAAGTTCAGCTTACCTAGAATTTTCAGATTGAGACATAATAATAAGACAACACTACTGGCCTGTAGCGACAGCTCCAGGTTCATGTTAGCCATCTAACAGTGACAAACATAGTTAGTTAGTTTCCATAAACAAACAAAACACTTAATACTCACAATATGCTTTTCCTTTCTTGGTCATGCTCATAGCCACTTCAAAAGGAACAGATTACATCGTCACATCCCCAATTATACCCTTCATCATGCCCCCTGTGATAGCTAGTCCAATCACGTCTCCTCCAATCCATCACATATCGCTTGAGGGCGATGACTTCGGGCATTGTGACTCCGCCCCCTTCCAGGATGGCTGGCTTCCGACTGACCCTGGAATGACCTGCCAAACCATCCAGTGCGAGGCACACTGTTTCTGTTATACAGCGCCCTCACAGATCAGGAGTGAGATTGTTGATGAGGATTCATTCGCTCTCTGTCACACAATCATGTTTAACGGCACAAGAAGGAGCTGAATCAATATGCTACTTAGAGTGTAATGCATTGCATACAAAACCCCAGACAAAGCAGGGAGGTCTTTATTAACGGCTGCCTTGAACTTCTTCACCTGTCAAAGAAAGAGAAAATGAAAACAAATATTGATATGTTAATTTACAGAAGCCTTCTCTGTTTGATATTTACCTATGCTTATCAGTTGACAGACACTGAAAACTGTGGGATGAGTCTGTTATTTATTTGTATCAATATATTGCCAGCTGCCACTTCACCAAATTGTTTTCTGGTCTGTTCAGATCTCAGAGGCTGTGCAATAATAGGTAAGTCTGCCCTATGTGCATAAAGAAAATAAATAAATAAATAAATAAACTTACTTCGATTCTTCAATGCATATTTGCGAAAGTGATAAAGAGATTATGATGCATGAGAGGCTAAAGCTTACACTCATGGAGAAATAATGATGAAATATGCCATTACGTTCAAGTAAGCCTAGAGAAGCAGTTAATATGGTACAAATATTCTGCTTTCAAAATGATTGGTCTTCTTGTATATAGTGTTCTCCCACTTCTACTGTAATTACTATGGTAATTAGGTAGTACAGAGGAGGTACTGCTTAGGTGGGAAATAATTGCTTTGTTTTCAAAATGAGGGATCAGTACACCTAGGTGGGTACGTTCATTTTTGCAGAAATGTTTGCTTTTGGTTCAAATTTCCATTCTTCCATGGGTATTACTGGAAATAAATTTGCAGCACAAGGAAACAGTTCTTTTCAAAATCCAGATCATTAGTGTCTGAAGATCATTAGTGAACAGCAGCCAGATGGTTAACCTATTTGCTTGCTTAAAATACCACCATGTCTTCTACGCAATAAACTGTACAAATCCTATTTAATCACATTAACTTGTTTTTGTTTGTTTTTTTCAAAATGTATTTTATTCACAATATGTTATTTTACAGATTGTTTAATTTTGAAATGAATGTTCTTTTGATATGAGAAGGGAATTGTTCAAGCTCTTGGTAATTGAGTGTTTAATTAGGTGGGACTTGTGATAAGGTTTTATGAAAAAGAAATATGTGATTGAAACTCTATTATCAGTTTGAGTTAGGCATTCTGTACTTGGAGTAGTTTAACCAACGGTTTTGAAAGGAATGTTGTTGTTTTGAAATTGAAATTTATGGCACATCATACATCATCTTGCTGAGATGCACTTTAGCAAGTAGCTTCGAAGTACAGCAACTGCAACTGAAACGTTTCATTAAAATTTGTTGTGCTTTCGAAACTAACTTCCATTTTAACATATCCAAGCCAACTAAGTTGTTTAGAACATAAGTGTTATGGCTTGGTGTCTGTGTTTGAAAGCCATTCATTTTTATAAGGGCATGATATGATTGACTTATACCCCAAGGAGAAGCGTCACAGAGAATTTTCCATCCTGGGATTATTCCTAAAAATAAGTGGCAGATGTTACCCAGATGGATTCCCAGGTACTGTACAATGAACTGAAATCAGGCTGTAGATTATCCTAGCAGGGAAAGAGGTGATCAGATCAACCCATAAGTCAAGTAGAATGTTTCAACTACTGCCTTCATTAGTTTACATTTAGACTTACTGTGTCCTATGCTTAACTGTAGTGGCTCATTATAGCAAATTAGCACAATCCATTTGCAGAGAAGGTGCAAACATTTGTTATATACTTGTTTTATCTTACCAAAAGACTCATGTTTGTGTTTAAAATACATATAAAAAATAATCTGCTTTACAATGTTATTCAACCCCAAAGTCATTTCATACATGGCCTTTGTCTTCAGAGAAACTTCAATCTTAGAAAAACCTGTCATATTGCCTGGTTTTCTACATGATGTTTTAAGGGGGGAAAGAATAAATGATTATTCTTAACAGTTTGGAAGCTTACAATGCTTTTTACCCTTCTTCTTTTTTTCTATAAACAGTGCTTATCTCCCAGAGCTTATTGGAATTGATTTTCAATTCAAATTACTCCACCTCGGGGCTACCCTGCCAACTTGAGAATGTGAGCCAATCTGTTTTAACTGTCCAAACACTTTATTCAATTCATACCGATAGTAATCAGCCTCTCTGTTCACAAGACAAGACCACAGGTAAAGGGAAAGCATTTTATCACCCAGCGTTCAAATGGAGTGTGTCATTTAATGTATGCAAGAAGCGTTTCTTAAAGGAGTTGTGTAATATATCATTTATGACCAATAAACATGAAGAGATTAACACTTTGTATACCAGTCATACAAATAAGATGCCTACAGTTTGTGAAGTTGTATGTTGACTGTAACAACAACTGCTCAGTTTATTCGTTGTAGTTTAATTAAAAAATAAAGACATACTGTTTTTATTTATTCATGTGTTCATTCAAACTTTTATTCATTCAACACTTCACATTACATCCTTAGGGACCGAACAGAAAAATTAAAATGAAAACAGCTCAGACCATTGCTGCTAAACGCCATCCTCATTTTTGTTGCTTGCCTTGTGATATTCACTATTATATTATCATTGGTGACTAGTTTATGATATGTGTTCAGTTTTGAGTTATTCCTTAAAATACACAAGAATAGGACAGGGGCAGGGTACCCTTAGTCCTGTGAAAGACAATCTGCTTAATAAACACTGATCCCCAACCTTTGGATTTGTACTTGAATATACCGCAATGCACTTACCCATTGAACGAAATCAACAACTGCCGTAGTACTTCAGATCACAAACTACATTTAGACTTTTCCAGTAACATAATGAAGTGCTTAACACAAATCTTTAAGGACAGACAGAACAAACTGGTATCCAATGTATTTGGAAATCCGTAGCATTGAAACACTTGAAAATAGGAGGCAATTCATTCCAGGCAGGGAGAAAACAACATAGAAAAATCATATGTATGTACTTAGCATGTGCAGATTAATTGAAGGGCTCACTAGAATGAATTGGCTACAGTGTTGTCTTTCATTGCTTGTTGAGAGGAATGATTAAGTATTTAGTCCCCATGTTAACTTTCCTTATGCCCCTAGAATAAAACAGCACCACATTGTTAACTGTGCCACACAGAGCTTACAGCAACATCAATTAAGCACCCACAGCATACACTTTTAATTGCTTTAATTTTTTTTTTTTTTTTTGAGACAAATTCGTATTGAATCCAATAATAAGTTTTGACTCATGCACAGAATTTATGAAGCCACGTTAATCAGAATTTAGCAGAGCTACTGACATCACCTAGGAAATGAAATGTGAGGTTTTAAATCACATCAGCTTAAACAAAAGGCCTTTCTTGATGATTCAGGGGTGTAACAAGAGATGTAAAAGTGCTCAGCGAACTGTGAATTCTTCATTACTGATTGCTGCAATTTAGGCTGATGAAAAGAAGACACATCTTGTACCAAAAACAAAATCAAGGAAAAGAGAAATGAATTGTAACTTGATGGCTTGTAATAATTCATTTGTTTCTGAGGAAAGTATTGTGGGGGTAAATCAATGTCATTATTCGTAAGTTTAGGAATAATACATAAATTAATCAAACAATCAACCTGATTAGACAGACTATATATTTTTTAAATAAAAATATAATGAAAAATGTTAAGTACGTACAAATAAACTGTTCCTAACCTAAAAAAAAAAACATGCAAAAACACGTTAATCATGACTAAATTTAGAAATACTAAAATAAACCTTATTCAATGTCAAATGTTTCAATTCTAAATCTTTTTTAATTTAGTCTTTGTTAAAATAAAATCACAAATAATCAAGAGAAAAGTTTTTTGTTTAGTTTTTTCCTCACAAGCTTTGTAATAATACAATGATGCATTTTTCCAAGAAACATCTAAAAAGAGGTTACTATCTTGATGAGCCTTTGTACCACATGGACACTTTGGTTTCCAATTTTGCTACTGGTGAAAAAATACAAATAAGACCAGAATAATATTGACCTTGAAAAGGTCCAAAGACAATACACCAGACAAAAAGTCCAACAGCATTGCTGTTGTGTCAGAACAGCTATTGTTATAAAAGACTCAACAGCAACTGATTTAGGGTGGAAGGATTTTTGTTGACTTAGACAACTTTTACTTTTGCAGCATAAACACTTTAGTTCTGTGAAAATTAACTTTAACCAGATGATAACTTATTTTTTTTTTTTAAACGTGACACAGCAGGGGATTAATCTATTTGTTTGCCATGTCATTGAAAAGGGTTAAACAGTACATCTTATCCCTGCTAAATGTTACTTCTCGGAATAATTATTGTACTGTACTTTTATTTATAAAATCAACATGTTGAATATCAGATTGTAATTTAGGCTGAATATTAGAATACTAGCTTTTAAGTGACTTAAAATAGGTTTGCACTTATATGCTGTCATGTAGCTAAAATGGTTAATTAGCATCCTTTTACAGAGCTACCACATGACACAGCACTCAATGGGAGTCTTTAGCATAAAGGACCAGAACGAACACCCAAGGAGAACCAGCTCTTTTCTTTTGTGTGCATCCCACATGTTTTTGTTATGAATAATGTGCTGGTAAAAGCCTGCTGAGACTAAAACCTCCTTCCCAAGAGTGTCCTGGAAATTATATAAGTACAGTGGCTCTCAAAAGTATTCACCCCCTTAGACTTTTACACATTTTATTGTGTTACAACATGGAATCAAAATGGATTTAATTAGGAGTTTTTGCCACTGATCAACACAAAAAAAAGTCCATAATGTCAAAGGGAAAAATAAAATCTACAAATTGTTCTAAAGTAATTACAGATAGAAAATAGAAAATAATTGATTGCATAAGTATTCACCCCCTTTGCTATGACACACCTAAATAAGCTCTGGTGCAACCAGCTGTCTTTAGAAGTCACATAATTAGTTGAATGGCGTCCACCTATGTGCAATTAAGGTGTTCACATGATTTCAGGTCAAATATACCTCTCTCTGGGAGGTCCCACAGTTGGTTAGTACATTTCCTAACAAAAATTACATCATGAAGACAAAGGAACATTCAAAGCAAATCCTGAATAAGATTCATCTTCCTGCAGGACAATGACCCCAAACATACAGCCAAAGCCACACTGGAGTGGCTTAAAAACAAAAAGGTCAATGTCCTGGAGTGGCCCAGTCAAAGCCCGGACCTCAATCCAATTGAGAATATGTGGAAATAGTTGAAAATTGCTGTTCACCAAAGGTCCATATCCAACTTGACAGAGCTTGAGCAATTTTGCAAAGAAGAATGGGCAAAAATTGTAGTATCCAGATGTGCAAAGCTGGTAGAGACTTCTCCAAATAGACTCATGGCTGTAATTGCTGCCAAAGGTGCCGCTACCAAACACTGCACTCAATTAATTTCTGTTTTAGATTTGTAATTAATTTAGAACAATTTGTAGATTTTATTTTTCACTTTGACATTATGGACTTTTTTTGTGTTGATCAGTGGCAAAAACTCCTAATTAAATCCATTTGATTCCAAGTTGTAACACAATAAAATGTGGAAAAGGGGGGTGAATACTTTTGAGAGCCACTATTATTATATTGACATACTGGACTGACTGGCAGACTCTAGATTGATGGAGTCCTGGCTTTATCATTATTTCTATTCCAAGCTTGGCAAAGCCAAAGACAACAGTCTGTTTAAGTCCCTGCAGTGTTGGATCTGTCTGTGGGCACCTGGAGAATTTACTTTTGACTTGCTTTGTTGCTACTCTTGTCTACCAGTTTGTTCCTGCCATAACTCCCCCACTGTGCTCCACTGAGCCTAATGTATTCACTGTGCTGTTCAGGTGAGCTCAGCAGTGCATGTTCATAAAAGCAGGACTGTTTCCCACTCTGTGCCATTCCGTGCTGCTTCTATTGTACAACAGAATGTTGGAGAAAATCAGCCCATCCCACCTATCCATTTTATTAAACAATCAGCCAGAACAGACACTTTATAAAATTCTCACTTACTCACTCAGCCAGTAAAGCGGTAGCCACTTTGTGATAACATCTTGTAATAAACATATCTGTCACTTTATAGAATTGCCCACTGTAATAGCTTCAGCTATATACAGTTGTTTCAGTACAAATGTGTTACTCATGTGGCTTCTGTGATGGTGTAATCAGCATCATTTTCCATCCATACCATGTGTATATTTCAAATATGATTGCATTTCTCTGCTTGTCAGATTCATTGTTTTCTCTTCTAAAATATCTCTGTTGCTTATATTTTTATTTGAATTTGAAACGTAGTTTAATTCCGGGTTGCTATGATTATGAGGATGGCCCAATCCACTGGGATATTAAGAGTGTGCTGGTCTACCACACCTCTGTTCTGGAGGTCAAGATAAAAAAGAGAGCAGATTATTTTTCTATTGGAAACCTCTTTCTTGTGCGTAATTGCTATGTGTACGACATTCAGTTTTAGATAGAGAATCAGTCATCTGCAGTGAGTAACCTTTCCAGAACCAGCAAATTATAGTATAGCGTACTTTCAAGTATAGTATTTGCCGTTGTTATTTTACTGCTTTGCTCTTTGTAATTGATTTATATTTATTTATGATAAGACTTTGAATAATTACTGTACTGTATTGCCTATTTAAAAATCAGCTTTTTCAAAATGGGACCTCTTTATATTACATCCAATTTTCATTCAGCATTATGGTTGTCAATTATGACCACTGGGTTTTGTAAGAGAAAACAACTTTAAGCAGTCCCTGCAGTAAGATCGATTGAGTTGCAGATTTCCCAAAAGCTAAACTATTCTTTCTTTCTTTAACTATGCAGGTATTGATTACTTTGTGCTTTTCATTGTGAGGGAGTATGATTGATGTACAACACATTAAAGTGCGTTCGACATGATTGTTCCTCAAGAATAGTAGGTGATTGCAGAAAAGCATCTGAATGCGTAACAAAGACAAAGCGTGGTCCATCCACACTGTTCTTCACTGTAACACCAGAAAGCCAGGAATCAGTGGAGCAATGGATAGCATGCATGACAAGATCGAACCTAACCAACAGCAAGACAGAGAAGCTGACATGGATTGAGTTTAACAATCTGTCAGCTAGCCTGTGACCGGCATCTGCAATCTTTTAATCCTGTTGTCCTGAGGAGCATTGGGTGATGCACTGCAATTCCAGATTGAGACCCTTGTCTGAGAGATGAGGTTGTTTAGTGGTTAAGACAGACCTGCAGTTTTGTGGACAAATGTTGTTTTTTGTTTGGTCGCACGGTGTAGATGGAAACACAGGATAAGTCTCAACCAAGTCTGTGACTCAAGACCAAAGCGTCTGTCTTTTATTCATCTCCTATCTAAAGTACATGAGTTTTTACAAGCTTGCCTTACTAGCTCCAGTATAAACAGTGTCAAACTGCAAATACTGTAGCCTAATATTCCAGAGCAGAATATGAAGCCACTAGATATAAGAAGACAATAATAAAGCAACACTTTCAATTTCAAAGTGTAAAAGAAAAGTATGAAGAGTAAATTCTGAAGCTTCACTGTCAGCTTGCCTGAAGCCTATGTCTGTTAGTGTGAGGTTTATTCTGATTTAATTAAACTGTATATACATTTTGCTCCCAATGTTATTGCTTTCATAGTTAACAATAAATAAATAAATAAAAAATAATCCTTTCCCCTTTGGAATTTGTCGTATTTATTTTAACAATGTTGTAATATCTTGGCAAAGATGCCTCTGGTGACTTTGTAGACTGTGTACAGAACCAGTAATACTCAAAAAAATCTTACCACAGAACCTTTAATAAACCGCATCATTATTAGCTATAGCACAAAAACCAAGATAAACCTTGTGTCTACGAGCACCATCGAGCAAAGGATACATGGTTTATGTGTCATTGCTGTTAACCGTTTATTAACGCTGTCGAGACATTAAAATATAAAGTGCCTATATAGGAAAAAGCTTTGCTGTGCATGAATGCCTTCAAGATATATATATATATATATATATATATATATATATATATATATATATATATATATATATATATATACTAGAGAGAGCGAGAGAGAGAGAATATTGTGCACTATGGATTACCTTTGTGTATTTGTTATACTGTAAATATTCTGTCCATTGTGTTAAGTATCCATGTGGGTACAACTCTAACAATACAATTCAATAGATATGTATATTGTACATGTCTAGCATCTCAAGTACAGTAGCTAGACATTAAAAAGCAGTAAACAATGGGCTTCTGTTTTTGGAATGGGACAACCAAAATAGCAAAGGTTGATGCCCATGGTATTATGTGGCTTGAGGAGCAGGGCAGGCCTGTACGCCAACATTCTGGAACATGTAGTTTCATAACAGCAGCTGTCAGGGAGGCCACCTAACAGGGAATCTAAGTAGTACACCCTGGAGGTAATAAAGGCATGGATAAGCACCTTGTGATCTGTATATAACTGCCAGATGGGAGTCAATAAAGTCCAAGTGCAAGTCCATTGCATGACAAAAGGACTCACGAGGTCCTGGCAGAGGTTGCAAAGTGAAAACATGGTCCTCGAGTGACAGCTAGTGAGACAGCCTCACTCAGACAACATTGTGTTTGTATCTTTAGCTAAGCCATACCAAAGGAAAATCAGCACAAACTAGGGTTACAAACTAATTTAAAAAAAAAAAAATTAAAACAAATGTTAATGACACCCACATGTGGAATCAATATTAAACAACGAACAAGCACTTTCAAAGTGTCGGCTATGTAGCAAATAAATATTTAAAAATTAAGTTACTCAGCTACAGGTACTCAATATCTATCTACTCAAATACACCACTATTAAATGAGGATATACATGCAGGTCTCTAGAAGGGAGTGAAAGAGAGGGAGAAGAAGAGTGGCATCATAACAGGTATCAAAACATGTAAAAGGTCATTTTTGAATACCACATATTAATACACATGCAGCTACCATTGAATAGCTACCATCAGTTTCCACCAAGACCATTACAAATATCTTAATAAAACGAGTGGAAATGCAAGGTAGCAATGCACAAGAAAATTGTCTTAATATGTGTGGTTCAACATGGTGAAATGTGTCAAACTCTAACCCCGGGGGCTCTCTAACCTTCAACTACACTGCATCATCAACCATGTGAAATGTCAAGGGATAATGCAACAGAACTAAATGAGTAGCACACTTGATGGAGATTATAGAACCGAAATCTCCTACTGCACCCAGATTGATGGATAAATCCCCAACTCAATTACATTTTTAGCTGTGAAACCTCTTTTGGGGGAAATATAAATCCTTGCTATCAATCATTGTATGCACTACCAACATCATCGACGGGGTCGCAAAATAAAATACAGTTTTCTGTGTCTGAAAACTTTCAATTGTTGAAACGCTTTTTAGATCCTGTCTAATCTGTTCGATTCACTATGAAGGCAATTGGTAAATAATGTCTGCTGCCCAGCTTTAATTCATTCTAGGTTTTCAGGTATGAAGGGGGTGTTGCCTGTTTTAGTTACCTCACTGATGATAAGATGTATATATATTGAATAAAGACACGTTCTAACTCTGACATAAAAGAGGTGGATTCCTCCCTGACGCTTAAAATATAGTATAGTTTCGTGAACTATTACAATTATTGTAGGGCAATAGGTCTTCTGTGACAATTTAATATTAATTTAGCATCTTCCTGCATAAGCCTAAGCGAGACTGCAATAAAGGTTTGTTTTTTTCAGTTTCTCTTTTTGAATAAGCAAAGTACTGTTCCCTTTCAATTCGAATTAATTCCCTAAGTGAATGGACCAAATAATAAATAGATTAGACTTGTCAGACTCCTATAAGGCTATTTACATATGTCGGGACTGATGGACATGGTTTGTATTTTGTAGATGCCTACAAACAGACATTTAGCTAGTTATATGTCTTAATAAACTGTGTCAATACAGATGCTTTCTGGAAAATCAATTAATATGCACCCGGACATATGCTGTTGAGAAACAGCATTGGATTTATTTTTCTATGCAAGGAGATGTATAAACCACTTTGTTGTTATATGTACTGTAGTTTATTCCATGGAAAGTAAATGAGTTCCTTTATTTGCAGAAATGGTTCACCTGGTGGCTTCTTTGAGCAATTAAACATTTTCAGGCCACTTTAAGAATTTAATTCTGATGAAACTAAGTGGCTTTTTAATACATGTTATAGTTTTTGATTGTGTCCAAGCATAATAAAGTTTAAGCATAATTATTTAGGACAAATGTTTATATAAGGTATCCATCTACCTGTATGTATCTAAATATATGTAACATTTTAGGTCATTTGAAATAAAATGCAATCATTAGAAAAAAACGACACACACAGTTTTTATTATTATGGCATTGCCAGATAAATTAACTGTAGGATTGATAAATAGTCTGTGTAGTATAGAAAAAGTCAGACTCGAAACTTCTTGTTGGAGGCGGGGCGTCATTCAAGCTGGAAGGGAGTGGATTGACTGGTGCAGAAAGAACTGAAACAGGGTTGGCAGTTTGACTGGGTGGTTTTGAGGCATGGTGTTGTTTGGATCCAATTTATGACAGAATTGTGGCCCAATCGTGTCTTTCCTGGATTTGTTGTCCAGTAGCAGTGAATTGAGCCTTCATTACGGTGTCCTGCTGCAGATATGATTTTCCTTGACTGTAGACCAGCATCAGAAAGTATCGATGTTTAAGGAGCTTTTTATGTTATCAGATTAGTTGTCTATTAGAATGTTAAGGGAAAAGGCCAGATTGATTTAAAATGTAATTCAGTTAAGCACTTCAAGGTTCCAGCTGGCATCTATGCAAAATAGAAGTCTGCTAGATCTGGAAGCTGATTGGCTGTTCGCACCAATCGTTTTCTATTCTGCTTCACAATATTTCTAAGAATGCTGTTTTTTTAAAGTTTCATGTGTACCTTTTAAAAAACTTTGCCTTTTAAGCCCATTTTTATCTTTGCTTTTATTAGATGCCCAATTGAAGTCCCCTAGGGTGTAAGTGCTTTGTATTGTATTAAACAGCACTAGACTTCAAAAGTGGATGGAGCTCCTGCAGCTCCCACTTTCACAAATTGTTTCAATTATATAGCTGAAGCTGGAGAAATAGAAATATGTGCCTACTAGCTGAAGCACCTGGCGTTGCCCTGGGAAATTCAATATTTCAATATGTCATGCATGACAAATTGGGGAACGGTAGCATTATGATTTCCTATATGGTATCATTTTTTTGGTTTGTTTTTGCCATTTTTAATTTTTTTTAATTTTTGTTCTTTTTATTTACTTTTTTGGTTTTGTGGGGTTTTGTAATTTGAGATATATGGCTACTGTAGTACCCTGGGGGTCAAAATTTCAGATCCAAACATAGCCCTCGACTTTCCCCTGGATGAAAGAGGAGGCCATGTAAAGTTTGGTTGCACTGGCTCCTGCGGAGTCCGAATGCATAAAGGAACAGACAGACAGACAAACTTTCTTCTTTATATATTAAGATAAGAAGCAGAAAACGCGGCATTTAAAACCAGATGTGAATCACACTTCACAACAAGAAAAAAGATATTATCACACCAGCCATTGCCACATTTATATTTACTCTGCCAGCTGGTTTCAGTCCCCGATTAGTACTAGTCTTGGAGTACTTTATCAAAAATAACGTTAGTCCAAGATTAATAATAGCCAGGGTCTGAAACCAGCAATCTCTATCGGCTTGAGCACTAGTCTTGAACTACCTTAGGTAGTCAGGTCTGTGAAACCAGCTGTATTTGGTCTTGGATATGTATTTGGCAGTCTGACTTGTGCTGTGATACATAGATTTCAAATAGCTTTTAGAACATGTCTTTACATAAAGTTTTAAACTCAGAAGTAATTAAAATAATGCTTTTTGTCTGTTTTATAAATTATATATAGTTTGAATGTACAAGGCTTGTTGGAACAGTCATGGATATCATTTGAAGTACTCAAGTGGAAAAAACCTGAACCAAGCTGAAGGTTTGTGTGTCCCAATCGTTTCCAATTCGCATTTTCAAGCACATACAAGTTTACCACATGCAAAAGCACTCTTTCCTCATACATCCTACCACATAACGCAGTTTTATAAGGACTGCCTATATTGTTTTGTTGCCGCCCATAAACATGACAGAGGGGTCATGATTTATTGAAACTGCTGCTGCTGCTGCCTCCCATAATCTCTTCTTTGGTTTTTGATGTTTCCTCTTCTTCACATTTAGTCTGAGGCATTGTCCTCCTGAGATGCCATTCACCTTCTTTTCCACCGCATTTCTATAGCCTCCATAATAGATTCCCTTTCTCTTCAACTTTAGAATTTTACTCTTGGCTTCCAGTACCCCAGTCGGTGTCTCAAAGGTACTTGTAATTACCATGCTCAGTAACCCTCATTGACCGGCCTTTTACACAGCTAGTAGAAACTGGATGCCTGTGAAAGGAAGCAGATGGCACTAAAAGACATTATATTATATAATTCAAACCATTATATTATATAATTGAAACCATTAAACTGCCTTCAAAACAAATAGTCAAAAAAAAGGTCAAGAGGAAGGTACTGTCAGGTTTGATAAGGCAAATCTTTTCTGGACTCATCACATTATTACCACAGCAGCCCGTTTAGCCGCCTCCACTTATGTATTTCTGCAGAATCCGTTTCTGCTTAAACCCTATTTATCTTATCTAGTTTCCACATTACGTATTCGACATTCTCAATATTTATCTCCGAGGCTCTGTCAACTATAATGGGATGTAAAATAATAACTTTTGTCTTCTGTTAAAATATAATCTACAAGATGTTGTTCAATAAAAAGAAAATTACCATTTCCTGTTAAAAACAGGTTCTGTATGTCTCCTCAACCTTTTAAATATTTAAAAATCAACATTATGTATCTTGTATAAATTCTCTTTTCAAAGACTGTAATCCTAAATATATCCTACAGCAGTAACACTGTACACCCCGTCACTTATGCATTTAAAAAACATTCCAAACTGGAATATGAAAGCATAAGGCTTTCAGCCCATTATGTCTAACCAATTACCGCTGAAAACGACATTTTCAATTTTCCTCTTTCAAAAAGCTGCATGGAAAAGCCAGAAGCCTCTACAGGAGAATACCAAGTATGGGAAATAAAACCCCAGCAGCTCACTACGTTCTGTGGTGGTCATCTTAATTGCTCTGCAATACAGAAAAAAAGGCTACTTAGTTGCATCGCATGGATGGAAAAAGATTATGCGGCCAAAAGTGGAAGGAGGGAGAATAAAAAATAAAAAACAATAATCTAATAATTCAGAACCAATTTCAATGTAATCCCAGATGAACACTGCACTATACAGTGCCTATAGAAAGTCTACACCCCCTTTCAAAATTTTCACCTTTTGTTGCCTTATAGCCTGGAATTAAAATGCATTAAAATAGTTTTTTTTTTTTTTTTCACATCTTACCCCACAACTTCCAAATGAAAAAAAATATTCTAGAAATTTGTAGAAAATTAATTAAAAATAAAAACTGGAATAGTTTGGTTGGATAAGTGTCCATCCCCTTGTAATAGCAATCCTAAATTAGCTCAGCTGTAACCAATGACCTTCAAAATCACACACCAAGTTAAGTGGCCTCAACCTGTGTTAAATTGTAGTGATTTACGGGATTTCAGGATAAATTCAGCAGTTCGTGTAGGTTCCCTCTGCTGGGTAGTGCATTTCAAAGCAAAGACTCAACCATGAGCACAGATCAGGGAATGGGTATAAAAAAAAATCAAAGGCCTTGAATATCCCTTGGAGCGCAGTCAAGACGATTATTAATAAGTGGAAGGTGTATGGCACCATCAAGATCCTGCCTAGAACAGGCTGTCCCTCCAAACTGGGTGACCGAGGAAGGAGGAGACTGATCAGGTTGGCTACCAAGAGGTCAATAGCAACTCTGCAAGAGCTACAGGCTTTTATGGCCAAGACTGGTCAAAGAGTGCATTTGACAACAATATCCCAAGCATTCCACAAATCTGGCCTGTATGGTAGGGTAGCAAGAAGAAAGCCATTACTCAAGAAAGCCCACCTTACAGGAGATTCTGTAGCCACGTGGCAAAAAGTTTTGTGGTCTGACGAAACTAAAATGGAATTTTTTGGCCTAAATGCAAAGTGTTATGTTTGGCACTAAACCAACACACCACAACACCCAAAGAACACCATCCCTACTTTATGAGGATGTTTCTCTTTCTGCAGGGACTGGGGCACTTGTCAGGATAGAAGGGAAAATGAATGGAGCAAAGTACAGAGAAGTCCTTGAGGAAAACCTGCTACCCTCTGCAAGAAAGCTGAAACTGGAATGAAAGTTCACCTTTCCCATGACAGTGACTGAAAGCACACAGCCAAAGCTACACTGGAGTGGCTAAGGTACAAAAAGGTAAATGTCCTTATGTGGCCCAGTCAGAGCCCCAACCTAAATCCAATCAAAAATTTGTGGCATGACTTGAAGATTGCTGTCCATCAACGCTCCCCAAGGAACCCGACAGAGCTTGAACAGTTTTGTAAAGAAGAATGGTCAAATATTGCCAAATCTAGGTGTGCAAAGTTGGTAGAGACCTATCCCAACAGACTCACAGCTGTAATTGCTGCCAAAGGTGCTTCCACCAAGTATTAACTCAGGGAGTGGAGACTTATCCAGTTATGATCTTTCAGTTTTGTATTTTTAATATATATATTTTTTTCTCAATAAAAACTTTTTTTCCCCTTAACAGTGTGGGGTATGGTGTGTAGATAAGTTGGAAAAAAATCCTAATTTAAATTGAGTAAGATTGTCTCAACATGCTGGTTAGTGGTGGCGGGAGGTAGAGTGCTTGTACTGAGACTACAGATATACCTGAAGGTGGAAGAGTTAAAGTATGAGTAACACAGCCTCTAAAACCTTGGTGATGTGTCTTTAAAAATGCATAACTGGCATAACAAATACAGAAAGGCTTGGATGGGGAAAATTAAGCAATTTATTTTTTTCAAAATTACTTAAAATGTAAAAACAGGAAACAGCCAAGTATGTCAACACTCTCAATAACCATCAATCTGTGAGCACCAACTTTAAAATTACACATATACAACCAGAATGTTCCATTGCACATAGGCTGAATTACAGTGGAATTGTAACTGTTTAACAAAATGACATTTTGTTGCCTTTATAAATGACAATAAATGCTCAGACAAAAACACAGAAAGAAATGTGTGCCTTTATTGGAATGTCGCTAGGCATTAAATACACCAATTTGATCACTAGAATTATTTGGTATTTAAATTAAAAAAAAAGCCTACAATACTGGTCCACAGTCATTTATTTATTTATTTATTGCAGCAGGAAATAGAAGAGAATGCACTGAGTAATCAGAAAGCACTAGCAGGCATCAGTTAGTTTGAGAAGCGGTCCATTACAAAAGCAGTTTGCAGAGCGACCGTGTATAAAATCAGGAACCCACAAAATTGGTCACTGTGGAATAGACTGGACTAACACGATCAGACGAGAGACGATTCTGTAATTTTCAGTTTCCTTTGGGAAACTACTAGTTAGGTTGGTCGATGATTTTTTACTTTAACCATATTAGTTTGTTTTTTGTTTTTTTTTGGTTTTTTTTTTTTTACTTTCCCAACTTTATGTATAAAAACTTTGTATGAAATATAAACAAGCTCTTACCTTGTACACATAAGAGTACAATTCAAGTATAACAGAGCTGATGTCTAAACCTATTCAAATCCTGTCGATATCTGGATATCTTAACATATAAAAAAAAAAAAAAAAAAAAAATCAGGGCACAATAAGTTCTAAAACCATTACAGAGTTTTATAACAAAACTGTTGGCAATGCTCAGCAGACAGGAAAATTAAACTCAAATTATTTTGGCTTAGTACTATTTCCCTCTTATTTTTTTTTTTTTTTTTTTAATTTATTTTAAAATAACACGTTTCCTACAATTTCAGGCCTGATTGGTGTTTGGTCTTTTAATCTATAATCTTGCTTTAATTTTTCAACAATTGCAGCCATCCAGACAGGTAATCAGAGCATACCCCCTGTCAGTCCTGAAATAACTGAGGTCAGCTTTAAGACATAACTCCAAACACAGGGTTGTGACGACAGATGCTGGGCCCAATCTCCTCGTAATCTTTTTTGGTGTGGCATACTTGGTAGAACTCAGGCTGCAACAAAAACACAAACATTCAGAAATTCAGTTTTGTCATGCTCGGTATGAGAGCAGTACTAAAGAAATGGAATTCAAATAAAGTGTAGTGTATGGGAGATGAAATGTGTAAGTGAGTTTTTTATTTGATTTATCTTTATTTGAGCAACCAGGTGCACACGAGGTGCATTATATAAACTAGCTTCAGGCATACAAACAAATACTGAATATTTACCAGATAAAAGACATTTTGGATTACTAACACACATGGAAGGCTAAATAGCCAGCTGTGTGCAAGAGGAAAAATGCTCAACCTGTGGTTCAGTATTACTTTGGTCACATCAGATACATAAAGCATTGGTTCCAATTATTGGCATATGTCTTCAAAAGGCTAACGTGTTTATTAGATGTATACAAAACACTTGTGTAAAAGTACTTACAGTTGAAGCTAACATGGAGCCTCCAAACCAGACAGCATATCTCTGCATATGATGAGTTATAACCTGCACGTCGATGGGTTTTGGCTGTCAAAAGAAATGCAAAAACATGTCTTGAGTTTCAATTGAAAACAGACAGATGCAGAGGATTACAAAACTTGTATGTCTAAATTCAGCACCGATAGAAACACGCAAAGGAATCTCTCAATAGTTATGCTATGCATGATTCTGAGGCCTCAACGGGGACACAGTCTTAAAATCAATCACCTGCCTAATTGCCCTCTTTACTCTGAATATTCTCTGCATGTTTTATTTCCCTGGGTTTCAATTCACTTTCAACTCAATTCTTCCCCACCCTCTGCAGCCCTATGGATTCTTGGGTCTGCTATTAACAGAACAGAAGCTGGGTCATTACCTTAGTGATCCAGCTCCTCTTTTTTTTTTTGTCTCGTCTCTTGAACATGTTTGCACAGAAACATATCAAGGTAAGTAGGTATCAAGAACGTACCTTTAGTTTTCCACCACTTAGCTCTTCACTGAGTTTCAGCCTGGCATCTACTGTCCTCTTCAAGTCTCTCTGCATACGACGCCCAAAGTCCCTGAACATGGTCGATCCTCCAGAAAGAACAATGTTCTAGAGAAGGAAAATAGCATAGATTTAGATAGACAGACAGACAGATAGACAGACAGACAGATAGACAGCATTTGTACTTACCTTATAAAGAGGACGCCTTACATCAATGGGGCAGTTCTGAATAACTTCATCTACTACCTCCGAGATGGGCTGTGTGAAATCAGGGTTGGCAAACTAGGGATAAGAAAAAAATATGGATATCCCGTGTTCATAAATATGATTTTTGTGTCTTTGTTTTTATTGTGTGTGTGATAATGATATATAAAAGGATGTCCACGACTCATTGTAAAATATATTTTGGTACATCATAAGTGATACGTCAAAAAAAACAATACTACAAAAGACCAGCATTACCTCAGGATGGAAGAAGATCTCTGGCCCCAGGAACCTCTCATAGCCTACATCAATGGTGAACTCTTTTTTGCTAATAGAATTTATACCAGTGTACTGCTTGATCCATTTTGAACCATCTGTGTCATACTTGCTGAACTCTTTTACTAAATCAGGGCAAACATAGCTGAATCGCTCCTGAGAAACAAAAAACAGAAAGAAAAACAAAGACTGTAATCACAGTAGTTTATATAAAGAGGCAAACATGCAACCTGTACAACTGTCTGATAAAGTTAAAATACAAATAGTGACACCTGCTGGTACAAACTGAGAAGAGCTTTTATTAGTACTGGATAGCAAATTCACAAAAATAACCAATATTTTTTTTCCTCCCCAATTGTTAAAATGTGAATTATAAAAACTGAAAATCGATGTGACCTAATTCTGGACTAATACATTAACAGTTTACAATGAGTTTATAATTCTGTTGTAATATGCTTTAATAAAGTTTGATAAAAAACTAAAAGAATCGTTCACAACCTTTTCAGATGGGGATCACCAACCATTACTAGCCTAGGCCCAAAAACATATCTGTTTTTATGTGCAAACTATTCAAGCACTGGTGCAGACACTAATGTCTTGCGAACTACATTGTGTTGTTTGCAGCAATAGAGCATTATAGCATGAGAAATGGTTCATAATCTTTGGGATAGATGGAGAGGGTAGACACAAAGCCGGTTTATAGAGACTAATGACTTGTAGTAATTAGGTAGATGCATAGACTACACTGGGGATGGTTTTCAGGGTCACGGGATTACTTCTGGACCTCAGCTTGGAAACGTTTGCTGTACCATCACAGCCTTACATGAGAAATGTCCTTTAACCCTTTATAGTGCTACGTCAGACCTGGTCCAACCTTACAATTTTTCATTTCCAATTCAATGTCGTTTTTTTCTCCAGAAAAAGCAGAGAAAACCTTTAAAATGACAGAGTGTGACTGACAGAAGCCGGAAAAAAAAGGCCTATCTAAGCAACACATTTCACCACAGACAGACAAACAAGATAGCTGCTTCCGCATCCAGCGCTCAAAGAATATCACAGACATTTGCAGAGCTTTTTGAGATGTTATAGTAATAAAATAATGACTTGGATCGCATTATTGAGGAGTTTGGTGATAAAACATGTGATCATGAGATAATTTATCAATATGCACAACTATGAAGACATATGTCATAAATACAGCAAACAAGGGATGGGCAGGGCCGGAGATGCAGTACTCAGTGTCCTGTTGATATGCAGTGCCTTTTAAACCAGTTTTACTATGAATAAAATTACTTTTAAAAAGCACCTGTAAAATAAAAATCGCGTGTGAAAATAAATTGGACCCGACGCGCCTGACAGGTGCTGAATAAATGGACCACAAAAACAGTTAAAGCAAATGCAATCAGGGACTGGTGTGCCTGCAGTTAATCATGAACAGGGTTTATAATGTAATAAGACATGCAAGTAGACTCACCTTAACTGCTTTAGCAGTTTCTAGGGACTGCTCAGGAGGGATTCCCACCTCTCTCTCTCTTAGAAGCTGCTGGGTAAAATATGTGATGTCACGCCCAGCAATTGGAATGTGTTTTATGCAGCTGCCAATCACGTAGCCTTCAGCCTACAAGAACAAGCGGAAATGAGAAGTTAAAGGAACTCGTGTTTCACAAACGCAATTTGTGCAATTCATCACCGCACGTTATAATGCTGTTGCCATTCA
Organism: Polyodon spathula; assembly: GCF_017654505.1. Taxonomy (NCBI): domain Eukaryota; kingdom Metazoa; phylum Chordata; class Actinopteri; order Acipenseriformes; family Polyodontidae; genus Polyodon; species Polyodon spathula. The sequence continues at coordinate 43,615,272 of NC_054543.1, forward strand.
TTCTTTGCAAACTGTTAAGTTTACTTCAGTGAGATATGCAATCCTGGTTACAACAGGTAGTCCAAGATAAGTGCTATTCAGAGTTTGTGAAACCAGGCAAAAGAGATATAGAACAGAATGATCAGGGGCTAATGAAAAAGCAATAATGAGGGGCAATATGTTTAAAAGGCTTGCTAATTGTACCTTTAATGATTTTGTAATATACCAATATTAATATCACCAAACTGTTCTAAGGAGAAACTAATTGCTGGCAACAAAGGCATTATGACTATTGATTGCCATTTGACTGAAGAGACGCTCAATATAATGAAATAATGCTTGGTTTTACCACTCTTGTCCACTTGGGGGACCCCCAGCCCTTACAAAACCAGCAGTTCTCAGTCAGCTTCTGGATTTTTTATTTTTTTTGTCCAACAACCCTAACACCAACACCAAGTTACTTTTCAGCAATCTCACTGTCTTTGTACAGTACATAATGAAGTACGAGTTTGTAGAATCAGTGCTCTAGGATTTAAGCACATCTGTTTGCTCAAGCCACAGGAACCCATAACCTGCCCAGACATTGTAAAGATGACAGTACCCAGCTGGACTGAATTAAGGAACACTCCTTTTTCTTCTCACGATAGTCTAAAATTAGGTTTTCCTGCCCGCCCTCTGTTTTTTTTTTTTTTTTTTGCTGATAATCTCACATATTTTGCAATCCCAACACTGTGACATCAATTCAGTATAGGAAAATAACATTTTAGCTGAAGCTGTATATATTAAAAAGGGCAGGAAAACCACTTAATGATGTGACACAGCAAAGTCATCAAACACAAGATATTTTTTTCTAATGCATCAATTCTGCAAAACCACAAACAAGACTTCAGGTGGAGCTACTCCAAACCACGAAGGCAACGGAAGCCGTGCATTACTCATTGAAATGCTGCACACATTTCTTCAACATTTGTACACTTACAGAGAGATAACGCAGAAAGATACAATGGAAATCGGTCCACTTGTTAACCATTTCGAGGGTGATGCAGAAACAAAATACTGAAGCACAATACTGGTTGCTTAATCAAGTACTTACTGAGATAATTAATACCTTGAAGCTCATAATATAAAAAGTACCATACAGTTGGCTATACTTTTAACATGTCTTGAATTAGCAGTTCAATGCCATAACATATACTCCACCCACAAAGAAGCAGCTGCTGTACTTGCTTCTAGCAAGCCTTTTTTAAATATAATTCAATTAAAAAAACATTTTAGTGTATTACATTAACTCAACTCAGAACTGCTATTCTCTATTCTCCAGCATGTGGGTACAATTTCAGCAAGTATGATCTGTCTTTTCAGAACCTGAGAATACAGTAAAAAAAAAAAAAAAAGGCGCTGCTTTCTCTTTTCACAGAGTTGACATCATCACTTTTGTGAAGCCGTAGAGCAGTTGCTATACTGAAATAGCTGCAGCTAATAGGTTGTACTGTGTTGAGATCATGGTGACAGCGAGTCGGGACTGAACAATAATTTCCACACAATCCTTTTGTTAATCAGAATGTTCAATGCTGCATTCTCTCTATTTTCTTCAAGCTCAAATCAATATTGTACCATTTGAAAAGATCAGACCAGTGTGTTCTCTGTAGCACCATCATGAGGCTAGAAATAAGGTTACAAGTAAAAAAATAAACTTTAAAAAATACTGCACAGTGAATGTTCTGGTTTCTCTGCTCCTTCACAATTTCCTGATTGGACATGAAAGGAAAAATACAATCTTGTATACCACATTTCAAGTGTCACTTTTTGAAGTGCTATTGCAATAGTGACTGGCAAATTGTTCCCCCACTGCTTTACGATATTATGTTCAAAACGATGCAAGGAAATATACATCAGTGCAAAAGATCTTGCGTCCACATTTCTTAACAGACTCCACTGAAAAAGACCAAACCTAATTTTGGTTTGATTAAAACAAACTTTGAAGGCAGCTATGTTTGTTTAGAGCCTTCATACAATCAACCCAAACTTTGATCTTATGAAATGTCCAAACAAAGCCAGTGTGAAAGGAACATGTTGTTTATTCGGGGGCCAACAAAGGAGGAGGGTACTTACTACTGGGATGACATGAGTGACCCCATCTCCACTGTCTATTACTGTTCCAGTCAGCGTTCTCTCTCCTACTTGTCTTGATGTCCAAGAGGCAGCTAAAGCAAGGACAGCCTAAGAAACGTTAAACAAAAACGAAAGCACTGTAAATGTTTCAAATTGAGAAAAGGTTGCATTGCGCGTAGAAGATTTGCACAACCTTTCACATTTTTTTCCCCATTTCATTACTTATGTATTTGTACAGAGTGTGTCTCTAGTCAGGTAAACAAATTGGTGTTTGGCAAACAGTTCACATGGAATGAAAAGAAAAAAAAAAAAAACCTTGAATGTCACGGTCTGAGATTCCTAATGGACAGCATTACCCGCCTAAAAGCATCTGCAACCTTGACAAATCCATTAAGAATCAATTTGGGATGAGCACACATTTCTTCAATAAGAATCTAATGGATAGCAATGGGTAGAGCATCTTGATGTATATATAAACATACATTTAATCTGCAAAGGGCAACTAAAATTAGGGTTTTTTTAGCATTATGACTGGTTCCCTCTTGTGTTGAAGATTCTTTGGATTTGTGCTTGTTTTGTTTCATACTCGATTCGGATTACACAACAACAGATGAACAGAAAAACAAAGTTTCTTCCTGGCACCCAAGTACTTCCTTTGTGTTAGTTCATATGACCTGAGCTGCAGCACAGGAAGTTGTTTCATACCAGGAAGCAGTGGCAGCAGAAGAACCCTTTATACTAGAACATTATCTTCGAATTATTACAAAATGAAGTATAGAAACAGAAGGAAAGATGAAAACAGAGACTGATAACAATGTTGTTATAAATCATAAGAAAGTAGATTTTAACATTATCATTCCTTTAAATTCCTTTAGGAGAAGAGATATAAGAGTAAACATAAAAGCCAGTGGTAGAGGTATGAATACATTTCTTGTTTTTTTTTTTGTTTTTTTTTACCTGGACGGCAATATAAAGGCCTGGGACATTGAAGGACTCAAACATGATTTCTGCAGTGTATTCCCTATTTTCAGGAGTATTTAATGGAGGTTCAGTCTGTGGAGAAATAAGGTGAAGAGTTAAAAGTAACGCAGATGCCATCCAAAAAACAACAGTTAGATCAATCTGTTATTTTAAAACAATGAACACAAATAAAAAATACGCATTACAGTACATAAGCACCTGCATGTCAATGACTTTGAAGCATTGCACAAACTTCAAAACCCTTAATGTGTTTTTAAAAGCAAGCAAAATTAGAAATACACAGCTGTTCAACTAGTAAAAAACACTGGTAGATGGAAGACTTAATCATTGATTTTATACTGCATTTTGATCACTTACCAAAAGAAAATAATGGTCTTCTGGTTCTGCCCTAAGGTATTTAAAGATGACCTGTTCCATAAATCTTTCCATCAGATCCCAGTCTTCAACTATACCGTGACGAATTGGCCACTGTTAAAAAGAGAAAAAATTGTTTAATTAGCTTACCAAAAACCTGCTAGCAAACACCTTATGACAATACTACGGATTATAAGATCTAAAAAAAAATTAAATAATAATGAAAATATAGATTTATCAAATAAAAAAACCTCAATTGATACTGTAAGTGGAATCTGTGCCACTCACTTACATTAGTGATTTTATCCTCCAGTAACACAAAATGGTACCGCTTTGAAAATGTCATTTATCAAAATCCAGGACATTGGAAAAGGAAACAGCAAAACACTTCTCATTATTAGCTGCAGTATAATTACAGGGCACACCCTGCAATGTTATCACCTTGTGCACTCAATGCAGCTTCTGCTGGAGTAATGGCTCAAACACTGGTAAAGAACAGGGTTAATTCAACAGCATTTTGATGTCAATACAGTCAGTTTCATCTGATAAGAGCCAGACCGATACATTTTTATGTATTTTTTTTTTTTGATAGTGTACAAAGGTAGTGGTTATTAGAATGTAAGAGAGATTACGCTATGTTGAAAGTACACATACTAAAGCAAAAGGGCTTTTCAATATACTGATTTGTAAGCACACTTAAGTAACAACGCTATATTGTTTATCAACAATGTTATGCACAATTTTGCTGCTGTTTACCTTTGTTGCATATGATGGTTTGTCTATTGCTTCATCCCCAATGAAAAAGTCCAGATCATCCACTCCTTTCATCAGCCTCCTCTGTGCCTGGTCTCCAATGTTTGCTGACTCTTTGATAGCGATACCTGTTAAGCAGAAACATGGGCCCACAATCAGTTAGACACACATAAACACCACACTGGATAAAAAGCAACATGCATAATAGATATGTTGATTCTTCAAGGTCTTAGATATAAAGGAAACATTATTTAAAATGCTATCTTTCTGCTGCCTCTCAAAAGTACACAAGTACATGAATTTGGCAGCAAAAGCAAGGGAGTGTTTTATGCAGTACAGTCAGTCTCTGACTCCTGACCTCCCATTCATGACTGGAAGACTGTTCCTTTTCATGCAGTTTTGGAGTTGCCACTGAAGGGCCTCTTCAGTATTAATGAAAGCTGCCAAAGTTCGATTAAGAAATTATTTTCATCTTCACTCTTTCACAACCACTTCTTTTCCGAAGATCGAACTGCATCCTCATGGACTGTAGTAGTGGAATTTGAAAGTAACAGAAAGTATCTTCTGGTGTGACTGCTTACGCCGAAGAGCACTCCGAGTGTTTAAAAGTGCACACACTTCAGTTTAGTTTACTACTAGTGAAAGATTGAACTAAATCCAGGAGATCCTGTACCAGCCTTGAAATTAAGCCAGTTAAGGCTTTTTGTTTTTTTAATTTTATTTAATGTGCTTGAACATTCTGTACTGCATACTATGCAAGTTAAATTCTAAATGCTATTTTTCCTTTTTTTATTGTGGAAGTTAGTCCTTAGATGTTGCTTTCGGTCGGGACTCATAACTCCCGGCGAGGTCAACTATCACACGGTAGAGCCATCGTCTACTTCGACTTAATTATATTTCTGTTCTGATTTCCTATCCAATAGCATAGACCAGTGGTTCTCAATCCTGGTCCAGGGGACCCACTGCCCTGCTGGTTTTTGTTCCAACTGAGCTCTCACTTACTTAATTGAACACTCATATGAACTAACATTTTGCTTTATTAGACTTTTTAAATGGTTTAACTTATAAAAAGTTGGAGAGTTCAAGCTCCTTATACAATGTTATACGTAACTTGAAATCTCCAACTCTTTAAAATAATTAAAAAGCTCAGATTAGGCAAATTGTTAGTTCAACTAAGGGTTCAATTGTGAGCTCAGTTGGAACAAAAACCAGCAGGGCAGTGTTCCCCCAGGACCAGGATTGAGAAACCCTGGCATAGACAATGAATGCTGTGTTTCTTCTAAAAGTAAAAAAACAAAAAAAACAAAACAGATTTAGACTAGTTGGAAAACTATTTCAAACATGCACAGGTTGACATGGATTTCATGTGCAGGCCAATTCTTAGATCTCATTAAGTATGAGAAGTGATAGCCTGGGGCGACACCTTTGAAAACAAAGCAAAGTCCTTCCTTAAATACCAAGGATATATCAAAGCTGTACTGCTTCTTTACAAAAATGCATTCCCTTGTCTCATCATCACTATTGTGCTTGTATTGTATAATACAAAATCACACATCAGTAACAATTTGTAGTAGCATATTTAAAGAGAAATGGGTTGCAAACTATACTGGCATAGCAAGATTAAGCATTGGTTACTGTGTCCATCTCAATTCTTGTTAATGTAAATGAGCATTAGTCTTTTGTGGTCTACTGTTAGGCAACTAAGATTATAATAAAATTAAAAATTCAGTTTACACCAATATTGTTATGTATTCCTGTTTTCGTTTAATTAGCTTTAGTAATCCTTTAAATGGCACATCTTCCCATCCTTAAAGGTTTACACCTGGCTTTGGTTGTCATTTCAGGTTCTACAGACAAAGCCTTGTGTAAATAAGGATATGCAATAAGACTAAGTTTCACACCTGGAAGCTTGGGTTAGAATCTTACTTACTGCACAAGGAAACAAGTTCTGGGATGTTAATTTAGACCACCCTGCAGGGTTGGATCAATTCCTGTTCTTCAATACCAATTCCATTTTAAAATCAATTCTCAATTCCAATTCCCATTCCCCTTTAATCAATTCCAACACATCACTGATCAAAATTGCAATTAGCCGTATTCTGTTAATTAGCTTCTCGCAGTGTCAAAAAATTTCTTAAATTGAAGTCACCTGTTAATTAAAATTGGCTTAAAAACAAAAGCAGTTGAACAAATCACAATAATTACTGTGTCTCTAAAATGCCAATTCCTTTGAAGGAACTGGAATTGATTTTAAAAAGGAATTGGAAATCAAATTGAAATTGAAAAACAGGAACTGATCCCAACCTGCCACCATGAACAGTATTACAAAACCACCACAAACTGACACATCAGCACTAATGGAAATCTTTGCTTCACATCCCACCAGGTAGGATTGCCGCACATTGACTGGATCAGGAGAGACAGGGAGTTCACAGAACAGCTGACATGCTACATTCTTCTCAGTGTCCAGGTGTCTTTAATTCAGATCATGTCACAAATAACTAAAATTCACATCAAGCTGGAGTTCAGAGGAGCAGACTGCAGAGCACTGCACCTTCTACTGAAGTACCGATTGCTTGAATTTCATTTTTTCCCCAAAAAGGAAGTGGTTTGGTTTTGATTCACAGCAGGCAAAGAAGGGAATATTTAATGGTGAATCAGCACATGGAGAAAAAAATATGCAAAATATCAGAGCTCTCTGTGTCCAACAAATGGGCAGGAGAAATCAGATTAAAAATGTTACTGAACAAAATAATACAGGTAGTTTATATTAAGTGGCTGTACTTGTAAGTCCTTATCATTTTTCTGGATTGACTGATGTTTCTAGGGAAAAAAAAACTACAGCTTTACAGTCTGTTAAAATGCAAACAACTCCACCTCCCAGCTCATATGGCTGTATTTGGTCTTTGATTTACACTAACAGCATTCACACTGTGGAAAGACTTTACATACGAGATATGCTGTGCCAGGAACAGAAGGAGTTCTCTCTTTTCCTTACCCCACTTTTTTTTTTTTTTTAAACCCGATTTGAATGTCCCAGAGTCCTCACCACTGAAGATCAGTAGGTGCCCTCCCTTCTCAATTCTGACAATCGGCTCATCCAGCAAGCATGCCATAGGCAACAGAACATCCAGGTGGAAAAAGCCTTGCCTGGGAAGTCTTAACCTGCCCAATAAGGAGGCGAGCGCTACTCACTCAGGCTGTACCTTAACACTACTAAGACCTACATATACAGGATAGCTACAGTTCCTCAGGGGTTAAAAATGATTCCAAAACACATTACACAAGATTGTACACCAGAAAAAAAGCTAAGCACGCAAATACAAAATAAATTAATTGTGTACATCCAAAAAAGTGTTTCACAAATTTAAACCGTGTTGTTTGTTGCTTACCTGACTATTTTGTCCTGAGTCTCCTTACTGTGCTTCCCCACCTCTCCCCAAGATCCTACATTATCATGTTTAAGGTCATCCTATGCATTCCCTGATGATATTTGTTATACTTGCACTTACAGTTTTGCTCCTTTTGCGGGAGCAGTAGAAATCCACCTCGCCTGGGATTCTTAAGCATGAAAACCACACAGGGTATGTTTATACCTTGGAAAGAAACCAAACGAAGAAAATGCAATACCATTCTGCATGCACTTACATGATGGAACAATGAACTGTGGTTCTGTATTTCCAGCATATCCAAGTTTTGTATACCTGAAAGTAACAAAAGAAACAAAAAAAAAAGGCAAATCAGTCATGAACATTATTTTACTACAAAGTTACCTACAAGCAACCTGAAGCATTTACAACTGCAATACAGGGGTTAGACATCAGACCAAATATCAAGCCTGTCTACTCTAAGGTTGCTCGCAAATGAACTGTAACCTGGATTAGAGTTCACAGTTGTGTCCAGAAATTGTTACATTAAAATTGTTGAGATTGAACAAGATATCATTTTTCAAATCAAGGCAACAGGTTTCTTCTACGAATTCGGAAGCCCTTACTGTAAGGTGTTAAACAATGCTTTAATATTAATTAAATTATTAATATCAATCTCACTACATCTACACTGTGTGGGAGGAACAGAACAAGAAAATGTTTCATTAGAAAATCGATGTCCTATTTCTGGCACTGTGCAGTGACAAGAGAGGGTCAAGCAATTAGCAATTCTATTCTAGGAGGCAGGTGGCTTTGCAAGGTTGAAAATAAGATACTTCCTACAGCTACAGTAACCACCCCTTCCCTTACTGAAGATGCCTAACTCGGCCAATAAAAGGATAAATAAGACTCTCGTTGTATAGCAGTTTGACCATTCTAGGTTTTCACTACGAGTTGAATAACCCTCCATGTACAATAAGTACAAGGAGTGCCTTATTAGCCTCATAATAAAACTTGGAAGAAGAGGTATGTGTACATAAGCAATAGAGCCCCAACAAGAGGACTTTAATGCAGGGTTGGCTGATTTAAATCAAGTCGATTTAAATCACCAATTTAAATCACTTGATTTAAAAAAAAAAAAAAATTAAAATCATGTTCTCATTTGCTACCTATTTTACATAGTTTCAACGAAGAGACATGAAAAGTATATATTAAAAACCTTTTATTAACTCAAACATCTTAAACTCTTACTGTCCATAAACTAAAACTCATAGGGCTGTATTCTATTCACAGCGCAAATGCGAGTGCAAGCGCGAACGACGCTTCCCCCCAATCCTGTGGCGCATAAATGGAGCGAAGATGTAAAAAATAAATAAATAAATACTGCGCCGAATTGGTATTCTGAAGATATGTCTTGCCACGTTACAGAGCGCTTGCCCCATCATTAACATGACTGATGACCGTGCAGTTGGGTCCCAAATAGACAACTGAGCACTGTGTTAAGACCCGCTGAAACCAGGTTTTTATTTACTGGTGCAATTAGGAACTTTATCAATTGAACACACTATAAAAACCAAAAGTAGTTCTATGTAACAACTGCATTTGGACTGAACAGAAAGAGGAGATCAAAAGAAAGAAAAGTAAAGTAAAAGAATGGCTGGGATGAGTGAGGGGGATTTTTCTCTGGCGTACTCCATTGCTAAATTCCTGTAGTTCACATTTAGAGGATGCCACAGTGATAAAAAAATTGCTTTATTTATGTATTCATTTCAGACAGAATCATTTAGTTTGGTATGTAACTATTTAAAACTACCATTTACATCCTACCACTACATCCTTCAAAAAAAAATACTTCTATCCTTTTTTTATTATTTAAAATCAATTTTAATCAAATAAATAAAATTTTTTAGATCATCAGAGAATGCTTGACCTTCAGTAACACAGCAATAAAAAGCACTGCTGTATGTAGGACATGAAGAGCATGTGTGACTGTCTGGGGAAACAGGTGACTTCAAATGCCCTACAAAAGCATTGGAGACTATAAGACTGTGGGTGCTCTGGCAAAACTATACTCTCCCAAAACTGGAGAATGACTTCACTTTACAGCTGTCCAGGGACGGCTATTTAAACATGTCAAAACACGAATGCTCCAGGCCAGTGGATGTACTCATACCAGCTCAGGCATTCTGGTAGGACTGATTAATAATCCGCTTTTAATGCTTAACAACTAATCAAAAACCTTTCACTCTGTACATTTAGCTTTTAAAATTCTGTGTTTGTTTCACTCGAATGGTTCAAATGTATTCAAAGCCAGAAAAATGCAGAAAAGATGAAAGCGAACTTCTCTGGTCTTACATTTCTGGCCACAAAATACAGCTCCCAGTCTTACAAACATGAAAAAAAAAAAGTGTTGCCTCACGTCTACAGTATTGTGACTTGCACAGACTACTCCTACAGACTATATGGGACAGTCACAAGTTCCCAGGTGACACTGCCTGCCAGTGGCCACTAAAAGACTGTAGCTGAAGTGGTGGGTATTCAGCCCTCTGTTCATTTATGTATGAGCTTTGATCACTGGAAATTACAATGTTATGCATTTTGTTTACACACAAATGATCACTGAGGGGCAAGTGTAATGCTGTCCTCCACACTGTACTCAAAATATCTACTGTTTGGAGCTACTGTAGGTGAAACATTTGGAGAATACTGTACTTTCACTAAGCTCAACTCAGTACTGTACATCAGGATGATACAGTATAGAAGGAATAATATGCAGGACCTATTTTTCGCTGTCCTTACAAGGAAACTAGACAACAACCATGACCTTACAAACAGTAATACAAGGGCTGGGCATGAATGTTAAAAAAAATTCTCAGTAAATAAAATTTTAAAAAAATCTACATAAGGGACAACTGTTTCCATTCCTCCATAAAACACATACTGATTTAATCATGCAATGTTCTTTGACTAAACAGACTTGGAATTTTACATAATGAAATCCAGCTGTTTTATAGACGCACAGCCTCAGCTACTGTAGCAGTGACACACTGATTACTGTTTTTTTGGTTTTTTTTGTTTATCATCTCGGGACAATTCACGAAAACTCAAGTTGAGTTCGAAGTGAATTCAAGTTTGTTATTGGGAAATTTTCTGCACTAGATTGTATTTGGTTTCAGGGCACTGGACTGGCATCAAATTATTTTAACATAAAGACAGAAGACAATTCGAGATTCAAAGGTTGTTGCAAGATGCATTTGGACGCCAGCTAAATACTAGACATCTATAATGCAGACTTTCATATGGCATTTGAAAACCAACGGGCTACAGCTGGAATGCTAGTTTAAGATTAAAAGGTAAAATTTAGGCTGGCTAAAGCAGCTATAGCATATTTTGCAATCTGACTGACACATCAAAACAGTGAAATATTGAAGGGTCTTCAAATAGAAAAGCACAGTACTGTCAATAATTTACTGTAGTTTAGTCAAAATGGTGCATATTCAACCATGAGATAAGGGAGTAAGCAGCACTGTTTTGAAACTCTGAAGCCCAGTTCACACTTGCATTTTCATACCGGTATCGTTGCGTAACAGTATCGCAACGGCTGCTCACACTGGAGTTGTTACCAGTGTTTTACCAGTATAACCTTATCAATACGAAAACTAGTCAAGAGCAAGTTTCGTATTGGTACAGCTGCGATATGACCCTGAGCAGAGCAAGTGTGGACAGCTGGATCACAAAGGCAATGGAATGGATAACTTTTTGGCATGTGCAGCACACTTTCACCAAAGATATTACCAAGATTTTCAACTCCGCCTTTACTTCCATCCTTCTTGTTTTATTAATGTATTTTTTTATATTTACAGACAAGTCACAGTAGTAAATTATCGAGGTGAAATTTGAATCAATGGTTAAAACTAAAAAACGACAGCTAATACCAATAAAATACAGTTTTATAATTGCACTGGTCTGTACTCTGTGAAATGCTCATCTCTCTTTTCTGCGCATGAAAAGTGCATTTTTCAGATCAGATTATGGCATGTTTTTCATCAAGACACTCTGGGCAAGAGTAAAAAATAGACTTCAAGTTTGTTATATTTTTAAACAAACATCGATACAATAAGCTTAAAGCAGCTCAAGCATACAGCGCTCCATTGACTCAACAGAAAATCATCTCCCAAGCTCTCTCTCTCTCTCACACAACCCTTTGTGCACAGCGTGATGGAGTCCCCACAGAAGTGGAGTGGAGTACAGGTGGAATAGAATATTATGTGTATCAACAGAAAGCAGTTCAAATGTGGACAGGTATACTGCAACAGTATCGGTCTTCTACAGGTGTTGAAAAGGAAGTTAGGACAGAAAGTTGTATTTTATCGGTCTATTCTAAACAGGGTATTAATCAGTTGAAATGACAATAGTTTAGTTTTGTGGTGTTTTTTTCTGTTTATTTTTTTAATATATTTGAACCCACTCAGTATTCTAATACCATGCAGGATACATGTATGAGGAGGTAACAAGTGTCAAAAGTGGTTAAAAACATTGTAGATTGTTTTCAAATTAATACACAAACATAAAAGCCACTTTAAAAGGGAACACTGGATTTAATAAAGTTATATATTTCAATCAAATTAGGTATTCTCCAAGTATAGTACTTACTGAATGTGATTACATGAGTTTAATACTTTGTGCATCAGGGAAGTTTAGCTGCATTCCAGAACGTGAAAACTGTGAATTCCAGACTTGCCTTGAAGAGTCGTTTGCAAAGCAGCTGTGTTGAAACCAGTCTCTGCTGACACACTGAGCTGCTGAAGAACAGTATAGTGATGCTAAGACACCCCTCCCCCCACCAATTAACATGATTACTCATTGAACCCCCTTCTTAAAAAATACTAATGCTGTTTAAACAGGAAGTTATAATTAACCATTTTATTTTTGTGTTTTTTTGTTTCAGTATCCGATCAACCTTGCATTTGCACTGTAACAGTACAGGCGCATTATTTAATCAACTTCTTAAATGTTGTTTCTTACAGGTACTGTAAGGATGCCACAGGGGCAACTGTCAAATCAAATATATTCAGCACTTGACAGCATTATAAAAGAGCAACATTTATCCTATCAATCATATTTGTTGCCTTGAATTTTTCACAACAATCTATTTTTTTTATTTTATTTTATTTATTTTTAACCTGTATGCATTTCCGTGGAAAGGGAGGTGTTCAGCTAAAAGTGACTAAGTTCATTAATCTATACTGTTTAAAAAACTAATGCTAAAACAATAAATCACAGGACTCCTTCATACTGTATGTAACTTGTTTATCAGCCATTACACCAGAAGTCAGATGAGATGCTGTAAACAATTGCTAAGAAATAGCAGCAGCTTAAACCTTCCAGAGGTCAAGCCTGAACATGTCTTTTTACTATCAACTTTCAAAATGTTCTTGCAAAACCAGAGGTACGGTTATAACACTGAGTTAATGAAGTAACACGGTAAAAGAGAGCTTTTTTGTTCAAGGAAAATACTCAGTAGCTTTGCCCCGTTTGTGTTCCTTGCAAAATGATGTCATGAAGTCCTGTGGTTTCCTTTCTCTAATGTTGCAAGTATACTGCATATTCCAGTTGCTGCTTAAATGCCAGCAACAATTCCTTTTCAATTTGGTCAAATTCTCCTTTTTGAAACTGGACATAAAATTGTGCAAACAATACTACTATGTTATTTTTAAAATGGCATAGAACTTTGAGTCAGTGCAGACCCAAGGCTGGCAACCAAGGATTATATATATATAAATTATGATTTTCTTTGCATTGGAGATTTCAAACCCTGACATTTATATTGGTATAACATACAACTTAAAGTTACATTAGCCTACTGTGTTTGTTAAACTACAGTAAGTAGCATAAAACATTACAGTACCTTATCTAAAAACAGTCATTGTTTACAGTGCATGCTATAAAAATCTCCATATCCATATTATTTTCATTTAACTAGTGACCCTTTTATTGCACTGTTTGTTCCTTTGTTTTTTTATTTCCTTAGTTCAGGATATGCAATTATTTCAAAAGACAAGGTTATTTATAAAACTGTACAGTGCTAGAGATTTTGCATCCATGTACAGTTGATGGCCACATGGTCCAAATGCAGCTAAACCAGGAGTGAGTTACATCAGTACATGGGAATACATATTATAATGTGTAGTTAAACATATTGAAATACATGTACATGTGACTTAGAATATTTAAATGTTTTTAGAACTATATCTAAAATTGAACAGACATTTTAATATTAACCTTGATTTACAAATTGTGTGTGTATGTGTGTGTGTATGTATATATATATATATATATATATATATATATATATATATATATATATATATATAATATATATATACACACACACTGTCAAATAACAACACATACTGTAGTGTATTTCAACATTTACTTATACATGCACATACAGGTAGATGGCAATTATATAATTCACGAAACACCATAACACACATTAGTATTTGCATTATAGTGATGAAATTAATCAATCACTAGCATGTATAGTGACCCATATTTCTCCACCATTAGAAATCATATTATGAACATATCAATACAGTCCCATCCAAGCAAGTCAATATGATTGTCCATTCCCTTTATTGCAAGTGGCGATTGCACTTGATGAACATGTGTTTCAAGCCTTGAGTCGCTCATTGAACACTGGTGTGGCCTAAAGGTCCTGCCAGCAATACCGAACACTCTCGACCACGGCCGAGGTACTGGCACATTGAAGTATCTGGCAGCTAGCTTTGCCAATGTAGGGAACTTCCAGAAGGCAAGGGGGTCGGACCCTTCTGGGAGGCAGGACAAACAGATTTGAGGTTGTTCTGACTGAACAGCCAACTTGCTGTCTGCAGTGCTTGCAAGTAGCTTTGCGCTTGTCAGAAGCATTGTCTGGTATGAGAAAATACAAATCGGCTTTAGACTTCGGTAGACACAAGTTGTTTGCAGCAGCAGAGGTCTCTCAGTGTAACTTGACATGACTTCCCTTGCGATGGCGAATGGCAGCTTTTATATTAGGGGTGCGTTTTCACCCTATGACCAGGTCCTAAGGTCATCTGCTTGTGCATTTTTGCAACACAGTCACTTTCCTAACCTTTTCTGAATTATTACGTTGATTGTTGTTTTTGTGCAAATAATAAAAAAGGCACGCTTGTGTAAATATGTTTAATATTTTAATGCAAAATGGTTTGTGTAGATTAGAAGGTTGTATACAATAAACCCCTATATATATATTATATCACTAATATATATATATATATATATAATATATATATATATATGTAATATGTATGGATATATGTATCGTACATATCAGAGAGATACATACACACATACATACATACATACATCTCTCTCTCTCTCTCTCTCTCTCTCTCTCTCTCTCTCTCTCTCTCTCTATATATCTATATATATATATGAGAGACAAATTGTAGTTAGGGAGTTTTTGTTTTGTTTATTTTTGTTCTTCTGTAAATAATAAAAAAGGCACAAAAATGCTTAAAGATTCAATTTCTGTGCCTGGATCTGCTGAAAAAGGCCACACAAACCTTAGAAATAGGTGAAATCTTGCACTTGGAGGACTTGGAACACTTGCCAAGAGATGGCTATACATTTTGCATTATGTATTGGTATAAAACTTCTGACAGACATATCTGTAACATTAGTCATTGTTATATACATAACCAACCTGTTGGTTCATCAATAATACTCATAACTGCTGCGACTACATTTTCAACCTCGAGTATTTTTAATGACCAGGTCCATTCTTGCGTTGTGGTCACGTTCACAGGTTCTTGGTCAAAGGTCGCTTAACCTGGTTCTGTTGCGGTCAAAACGCAAAAGCGCACCCCAAGTCTTCCGATTAACTCATGACAGTCGAGGAGAATACCACATGCACATGTTCATTTCATTAATTCAGAACAGGCCACTTTACCAATTGAGGT
Source organism: Polyodon spathula (assembly GCF_017654505.1). Lineage (NCBI taxonomy): Eukaryota > Metazoa > Chordata > Actinopteri > Acipenseriformes > Polyodontidae > Polyodon > Polyodon spathula. The sequence goes on from NC_054543.1 coordinate 43,630,804, forward strand.
GAACAGAGCTAACAGGGAATTAACCCACTCAATTGCCTGCGGACAACTGCTCTGTTCATGGCAGCATGTGTAATTGGTTACTGATGAACAGCTAGCGAGGACAGGGGTTAACCTGCTTTGGATTCAGGATATTAATTAGGCTTCCATTACATTTCTTTGGTTGAATATATTTAACTTTATTACAACTCTTGTACTAGTATTTAATTATTTTCAAACACTATTCAATATCTGAAAAAGTTATTTAAAATGTTTTCAAATAATATTTACTTTCTGCAAATTATATTTAATTATTTCCAATTATTCTTTACACTGTGTGGTGATATTTGATTATTTCAACTATTTGAATGAGTTGGTTTCATACACGCCAACAGTTGGGACAAATGTCCCGTGTCTTGATGCATAGGAAAAAAAGTCCCGATATTTACCCACAAGAAAAAAAAAAGTATTTTGCAAAGCAGTTAGTGAAAACCACACGGTGTGCTCTTCGTGCGGCTGACACATCTGCTGATCACTAACTTATACAAAGGGAAGAGCGCTTCATCATGTCTATTTTTACTATCATAATGGTTGTGTGGTGTGGAGTTGGGGGGATACGGCTATTATATTGATAATATATATGATCAGCGTCCCGCTGAACAGTTTCCAAATGTTGACAAGTATGGCATTTTCAAATCTAATACGGAATATAACTATCTTTGCCCCAGGTCTGGTTATAACCAGAACACCCTGATTAGCACTGGCCTTGACCATGGGTAAGGTAGTCAACAATGAATGAGAAACCAGTCAATGCAGTGGTAAATACCAGGAAGGAGAGGCAACTCATGTGGTTCTGCCGTGACATCAGTTGAGATTGACAGTTAATCTGCAAGATGAGCCAATGGCTCTGCAACAGCTTTGCTTTTGTTAGGCTAAGCTGTGCATCTTATCTGCATGTTTTATTGCAAATCTGTTTTTTTTTTGTTTGTTTGTTTGTTTGATTTATCATTCTAGACACTTGCACTAGCCATACTGGTCAACTGTGTATGTCACAGACGTTAATAAGACTGACTGCACAGCAGTTACACCTGTTCCAGGTTTTAATGTGTGCTTGATCAATTCCAGTGTTTAGGTAACAGGCTCGGGTGTGTTTTATGAAACCAGGAATGCTTCTAACTGCAATGGTAATGTTATTTGCATCTCTGCGAGTTTAAAAAAAAAAAAAAAAAAAAAAAAAAAATCCTTAGCCTGACTTGATAGTCATTTTACATTATTGTGAACAAAATGTGTTTTTATCCCGTGTGTCAACAGCCATGTTGTGTGCATATGTTGTAAATCAATACAATTAATGTAGTACCTCTAAGAGTAGGCGGAATACTGTACCTTTCACAAAAGCGGAAGTTGGGTGTGAGTCAAATCTTAGGTTTGCACACAAATTGCATTTCTACAACAGGCCGCTCCAGTTGTCATTTTGGAAACCAGAAAGCAAACGCCTAATTGTCAAAGCACGGTATTAACTAAAACTATCCGTAACTGACAAGTGTAACGTTTCTGAAAAAAAAAATGCAAAAAAATACCATATATGGAATAAAAATCGTGAAAGCAGGAAGAGGAAGTTCCTCTGAGCCTGCTCATATCTTGAGGACTTTTAGAGAAGTAATGCACGAAAACGTAAAAACAGATTTTCAAAGACAGAATCGAACATTAGACTTCACCAAAATACGAAACAGGTTGGCAATACAGAATCGGTTCAATAACACGAAATACGAGAATGCATTACTTGACTGCTGAGTTTTTTGGTTTTTTTTTTTTTTATGGGTGGACCCGTTCACTTAAAAACCCCCAGACAGGAAGATGGTGACTTTCTGATGATGAAAGCAAATACCACCCTGCGGCTACTAAGCTTTCATCTAATTTTATTGTCAGTTGAACTTGCAAAAATATATATTTGCAATTAAATTAATACAATTGCGATATTGCAACAGAGAATAATACAGTAATAAATAAATAAATACATTTTAAAATCCGGCTATGCGAATGGAGCCGGCTGCATACACACCCAAAAAACAGCCTGAAAAAAGCGAAGGCCCTACCATCAGCTCTGCTTCCTTGCACTACAAAATGCAAATTATTTGAAAGCCTTACCCCGTTCCACAGTCGACCACACAAGCCGGTAACATTCCTGCCATCTCTTGCGCTCCTGTAAGTTGGACTTAAAGGTGTGTACGTTAGGTTGAATTGAAGGTGCTGTTTGCTATCTGACCATCCAGAGGCGGAACCCTAAACCCTCACAGTGAAGTTTCCACTTCCGCACTCAATTCAATTCTCACACACAGGCACAGCCAGGGGGGGAGGCAAGATGGCTGACGCCAGAAAAGCCACACAGGCAGAGTTGCACGACGTCACTAGAGAGGGGTATTGCTGCAGACTCGCAGGGTTCACAGTGCGGCGTGTGCAATTGATGCTACCGAGTTAAGTTCTTACTGGGACTTGTTTCTATATAGCCCATGTAACGTTAATAAGTCTAATAAAAATATGAGCAGATTAATACATAATTAGGCCATGTCACTGCAAGATGATGTGCTAATGTCACCTACATTTAAAAAGCTCTGTATTAACATGCCCCCTGTAACTAATAGTGACTGAAAGATTTTTTAAAAAAGAAAGAAAGTACATATCATTTAATCAGTCAACTACGTACAAAGACCAACCCCAGATCTAAAACCTAACCCTAACCCAATACTAAACCTCAACCTAAATTACGAGTTGCGCACGCAGCACTACCCTCCGCTAGCTCCCCTCGAGAGCTACGCAGTGCGAGCCTTCGTTCTGGAGCAATGACAGTGTTGTTTTCCTTTGCGAAAAGGCTCCACCTACATTGTTACAAAGACTGAACAATATAAATGGTGACTTGAAACCTGCTTTCTGTCTATGCTAAATGCGAATCTCGGTTTTATCGAGCAGTCATATATACTCCTGCGTATACTGCCAATGCAGTCTTCTTGCTCCTCAGACAAGTCTTACTGCTGCATAAATGGAAATCAATAATATGGTCTCCAACATTGCATTCATAACAATTATTCTGTTGACAAACACATACATATATATATATACATATATATATGTACAACTTGCCTGCTGTTTCCTGGGACGTCTGTGTAAACAAGATGTTGTGTCTTTTAGGACCTTTTTCCTTAGTGGAAACAAAAACATTAACAGCATCATGTACACCAAACCTCATCAGATATCAGACCTCGTTTACAATCCATGAGGTGTACATTCCATGAACATTCTAGCTACCTGTAACCCTGTTGATATAATATCTATTTTTTTTTAATTGCACATTATGCGATTTTCTAACACTGAAAAGGGAACTTTAAACAGGAAGGTAACCACGTTCATTTTAGTCTTGCCTTTATTTGGTCAAGATACACAAGGTACAACAGGACTAGAAAATATGTGTTACCACAATTGCACCCTGACTAATTTTCTAAATTAAGGTTTAAAGTGATGTGTGTTACATTTGAAACGTGAGCTTGTATGTTTGGTTCTATACAGTATTTGCATATTTTTTATAAACACATCAATGGTAACCTCATTAACCATTGGGAATTAGTTTTGTTTTCAAATATAAATACATTGTATTCCAGCATCTTTGTAAATAGTTTAAATACTGTTAAATATATAATGTGAACAATATTCTCTTTTATGATTTTTAGGACAGTAAGCAGCCTGCAAGCAGAACTGAATCATAAATAATATTTAGGTGCATGTAGCATGCAAATTGACCTAATCGCCAAATCTCAACTGAATTGTAAACCTTAGATTGGGTGCTCTGTCCAAGACTTTGGAAGATGCATGTTTCCTAAAACCACTGTACCCAGCTGTAATTGTTGCAGGAGGGACTGATGACCAGACAAAGCCTCATATGTATTTGTAAACGTGCCAAAAACTATCCCACAGATGCTGCTTTATCAGCATAATCTGTACTACAAAAATCTGAGTTGCTGTTGAAAGTAATGGCTCCGTATCACTGAGAAACGGACAGGCTTCATGTAAACCTCTGTGTTTTTATTCAAAATATACCTGTATTTTATTAAATGGAATGTTACCATTATCTACAAGAGGCTGTTATAAGCCTATGTTGAAAATAACAGTAAAAGCAATAGACATACAAGTTTTTGTGAACAATTTAACACGTGTATGGTTATTTCTTCACTTCTACAAAATGACTTGTGTTGCATAGCTTGATTGCATAATGTGCTGTGGTAGGTTTCAGCAAATACCAACTTGTTTTTTTTTTTGATGGTTTCTTATCCTACGCAGACTACAGTACATTAGTCCTCTGTAGACAAGCAGAATATTTAGTACTCAAGACTCTTGCCGAGTCAAAGTCACTTCGGATCTTCTTTTTAGGGGTTGTTGACTCTAAATGGAGATGATGAGCACATTCTACCTTTATATATGTATCTATTGTAGTTATTTCCTTGCATCTTCTCCCATTCCCCTATGCTTTTTTTTTTTTTTTTTTTTTAAATAAATTGTAATATACATTTGTTTTTTCTCTCACTTTTACCTTAGGAATATAATTTACTGATGCTGTTTGATTTCACTATCCCTCAACTTCATATTTAATCTGGTTCTTTATTGATTACATGTATTGCATTTCATTAATTTATGTTCCACTGTTTCTTGTTCACCACAACCACTGCATAACGCATTCTCATGACTCTCAATCCTGTATAAATGATCATTTAATACTGATTGCTCTAGCCTTTGTTTATTCATATTAGTTTCTTCCTCACTGTTTTTCCCTATCCCAATATGTTTGTATTTCACTACTTTTGAGTGATTTTTTATAATAAAACCTTTCATTTCCACTGTTTTCCCATTGTTCTTGCCATACATCCATTATCTTTCCTTCAGCCACAGCATTCACCTCCGCACGACTCAAATGTATTACTACGTCTATTTCTTTATTTAGAAATGTTTATTTTCCAATTCAAAATCCACAATTTTGAATCCAGGCTATCAAAATGGTTGTACTATTTTTATTTCACTTTGGATCAATCTCAAGTTCTAAGTACAAAGTCGTACGATTACTTTGAATTCTTTCTTGGGAGATGTAGTTTTCTTTCACCGAGGTGAACGGTTAGCGTCGAGAGCAACTTTGAGTAAGGACTACATTTCCCTAAATCCCACGCAGTTACCTGCTGCGTAAACCATGGCGTACGTTAGAGTCAGGTGAGCAGGAAGCAACGAGAAGGGTTTGGAGAGAGGCAATGTTTACAAGCTAGGATTGGACCTGTTTCCTTTACAAATACAGGTACAGTAAATGCATGTTATAAAGCGGCGTGGAACACTTTTCTAGAATGTCTGATGTAATATTACTTAGCATAATAAGGTTTAGTAAGGTCTCCAGATTTTAGAAGTGTTTTCACGTCAGACAAGTTTAGCAGGCAGATCCCGTCAAATCCATAGGGTAAATAATACTACGAATATAATTTAATATGCATCATTTTGAGTACCACAAAATAACAGTTAAAGTAAATGCATTTCCCAAGCACCGAGGGTAACATTAATCACTGTCAAGACAATACCAAAGCAAATTATTGCATTTTGAAACATAGTCTCTCGATTCAGTGTTATTTATAAACAACTTTTGCACAATGCACATTGGTCAGTTTATGTTATTAACATCCAACGAAAGGCTAGTAACACAAGACCTTGTATCTGTATAGCTTTACGACTGGTAGTTTGCAATGCCTTGTCAGTCCACACCATGTAATGTATCGTGTTCCTTACATCTATGTTTATTTGTAATGGGCTCAAATATTGCTTTCTTGGTTTCCCCATCATTTCACCAGCATTAGCAAATGTGTGCATGTGTGGCCCGACTGTAACTTACAGTCCTCATACATAGTAAAATAGTTTCCAGATTCAATGCGTGTTTCTTTTTCTTGGAGCAAAAGACCAAATTGGGAGGCATTCATTAGGGCAGGCAAAGTATGGTCAGTAGTGCCATTTGATAAATCTACAGCTGCTATACCAGGAATCATTGATTTTCTTTCCATGCTGTGCCAAAGCCTATCCCTTTATAGCGGCGTATTGTGCTGTCAATCATCGGGTCTAGCAGTATATTCTTTTGAAAGCACAGGCTTAGGATTTCCAGGGCTTTTTTTCTGCTGTATAACCTAGTTAAACTGCCTATGTAAACAAATCTTCCAAAATTGTTTGATTGATTTACTGCAGGCAATAGTACACTCACTACCAACTGAACCAAGCGATCATCAGTAATCACAGATCTCTTTTATTTCCTCCTTTCTTTATCAGTAAGGTCAATGATAGATATATTCAGATAAACAGATAATTGCTGAATTCACAGACTGTGCTTTTCAAATAATGTATCTTTAGTCACTCCTGCACTGATTGAGTAATCTTGTAGTTAGGAGTCAAATACTGCTTACTGTATGTGGACAGCTGTCTACTCACATGTTTGCTGCTTAGGTTGGGTATCAAAAGCTGCATTAAACATTTACTCTATGATTAGAGGTGAGTGGAAAACAACAACGTCTTGGGTTTCCATAAGCTGGTTTTGTTTTGCTGGCCTTCTTGTAGACCAACGAGATGGAGTGCTTCAAACATTTTAATTTGTTGTGTGCTTTGTTAGTGTTAAGTTAAGCTGTTGCAATCCACATTTTATTTTAAAGTTTTCGTTTAAATTCATGATCAGACTTAATTTAAAATTGTGTTTAGATATCTAGTAAACAACTTTGTAAATAAATTTTGTTACGTTTATAAACTACTGGAGAAACGTGCCTTCATTGTAAGCCCTGACACTGAACAACAAAGATAAACTTTTATTATGACCAGGGACAGTGTTAGATGTCTTGTAGCAAGGATGTGCCATGGGGTGCTACATCATTTCTAAATATCTAAGTTATTGAAGACCCTGAGAAAGAATTCTTGTCAAAACCATTGGCAAAGAATTGTAAGTATTTCTTTAGTTTGTTTGTTTTTCAGGATAGCCCATTGTAATGAAGACCCTTCTTTATGATGGAATCTTGTTTGTTCACATTCTTATAGCTGGCTAGCTGTGAAGAAAAAGGTGATTTACCTAAAGCCTTCACAGTAAGAAATTAGCATTTTTTTATTTTTATTTATTTTTTCTATCTAATAACACTTTGCACTTAGTAATATATTCCTACATAAAACAAGGCACAACTTGGATTTCTAAAATATAAACAGAATCAGTCAGTCATATAGTGGTAGTTTTATAAAGAACAGTATTGCAGTTCAACACAGGGATTATATAAGTCTGTTGACACATTGTTTAAGCACTGCTTGTTAATAAGCACTGACTTGGGTCAGACGCTGAAGCTGATTTCCTCCTGCATCCAAAGGGCGTGGCTAGCGCTGATTGACAATCCTACACTTTGAATAACCTTCTAATTCAAGCAGTTCTGCTGGCTTGTAGAAAACACATATGCAAACTGCAGGAAGTTCAGATAACATGCAATGTTAAAAGAACGCAGGAAGTACACTGGCCTGTGTAGCACTATGATCTGTATGTCTGAAAAGAACAAAGGCTTTTTTAGACCACCTGGTTGCACAATGTTCGAGGTCAGAATCTGAGCATGAACTGACTTGTAGGCTGTATAAATCAGTGAGAAGAGCAGTTTGAGGTTAGATGTCTTCACTAATAGTACATCCCGCGTTACAAGGATTTGTGTGAGCTCTTTTGAGAATTTGTCACAACTTTTTTTATATGAGCTTATTTTCACAGTGACAGTTAAGTTCTTGTGGATCATTTTGAAAATAAAAGATGGTATGAACAACCTACTATCTTTTAGAACCTTTTACTGGAAATTATATCAAGAGGACTTGATTTTAGCAATGACATTTAAACACATATATTTTTTGTACAGTATTTCTAGTTTAATGTTGATTAAGTTGAATTATGGTGTATCTTGTTTCATTTTAAATGGTTTGGTGGACCTGCATGTGTACTTTCTTGATTGCTATGTGTTTTATTTATGTACACATACAAGTGTGATTAAAAAGTAAGTTTACCACATCAACACACCATATCATTGTTGTGGTAAACTTACTGTCTAATCTCCCTGTGTATATAAAAGTCCCAAATGTATTTTCTTTAGGTTCCTTTACGGTTAGTACTAAGGGAATACAAAACTGAACGATTCATAACGGTACAAATCAGGTATGTTGGCAACGTATTGATGTTTTGTTTTTGTTCTGTTTTTTTTTTGTTTTTTTTAACATTTGTCATTGTCACTATTATACTTTAAACAGTCCTCAACTGAATTATATTTTCATATACCTTCAGTTACTAGCTACATGTATGCAAATTCAGAAAGTTTCTTTGAGATGGCATTTACGTGTGTTAATGAGTTCTAGCAATATCATTCCGTATCTGCTTTTAGATTACTATAATGTACTTGTAGACTATTTACTGCAAAGCATCTTCCCTTAAGCATTAGTTCTGCTGATCATGAAAGGTCAAGTAATCAGCCGCAAAAAGTTACTTAATTGTGTTGGTACATGTCAGAAAGGTTTGGAAGGCTAGACCAGATCTGCTTGTGTACTCTCAAACTCCTTGTTAACTCTGAAAAAAAATGGTAAAGCAAAAATATCAGTATACAGCTGTTTGGGAATCATTTTAAACTATTTTAGCCAATCAGTCTGTTGTAAAATTAGTATAATGTGGCAAAAAGCCATCATTGCACTATGTGTTCTATTGTCGAACAGTAAGTCTAGGTCAGCTTTCAGCATTCCCTGTTGTCTTTTTTGGGGTGTCCAGAGGTAATACAGCAGCATTCTGGTCAAACTAATTTGATGCCTAGTTCATGGAATCTGGTTGAATGCAAAACATGTCTGACAAATATTGCTGTCACGTTTCTCATTGTAGAGGCATTTTTCACAAATGAAGTTAATAATTTAGAGGTCTAATCTGAATTCTACACCAGTAATTGATTTTTTTTTTTTTTAAGTCTGAAATGTTTCATTGTAGCTCGGTTTTCTTGGAAATCTTTTGAAAGAGACTGTATTCATGAGAAAGTAACAGATCATTGTGTGCTTGAATTAAGGGCAGATAGTTTAATGTATAAATAATTGTATGCTTTTGATGTTTACACAGTAGCCTTCATTAATAGGCTTTGTTAATATATATGTATTTGTCGTCTTATAGTGTTTTTAAAACTGTATGTAATAATTATGCAATAAAACCAAGTATCCAGTACTTTTTTGATAACAGAAGAATGATGCCTTTGAGACTTCACCTTCATTATTAAAGAATAGTGAATGTACAGTAAGTGGTTCTAAGTCCTTATCTCCTGTGTTGCAGATCACTAATGGTGTGGGTGTTTATCATGAATCGGATGAGTTCTCAGAGCAGCACCTCAGCTCAGCGCAGGCGCATGGCCTTGGGAATCGTCATGCTCCTGCTCGTTGATGTCATTTGGGTTGCTTCATCAGAGCTCACATCGGTATGTTCTCCCTTCTGTATGTTGGATCAGAGAGAAATTCATAATTAGGACTACAAACGATCACGAGGAGGCCAAATGCATAGACACACGTGGTGACTGTAACCTTAGTAACGAGCTGTAATTAATGCAGTAAATGGGGTGATTAATCCAGAGCCACAGCAGCAACATGTTGGCATGCATTTTAATACATTTAGAGTGGAAGTTTAATAGCTTTAAGTAAGGATATCCTATAGGAAACAGTCCTGGTTCCCAAGAGAGAATGTTAGTGTAGCTTATTGTACTTGCCATTAAAGTGATACTGTCACTATATGTAGTTAGGCTAGTTTCAGACGGATGCTCCAGAGGCCTGCCAAACTCAATTGAAATTAAGTATGTTAGAGCCACACTTCATTAAATTTGATTAACCGATTGGTTTCATACTGGCGAACCAAAAGCATATCGCACTTATTCCAAAGATGTCTTAATAAAGTCGCCTTGTAGACAAATGATGATATATGGTTTTTATAAAGAAAAACTGAGAACAGTAGGCCTACACAGCAGTGGTTCACTCGTGTCAAACAAATACACAGATAAACAAGTTTTAATGACATTTAACCATCATTTATGTTTCCTTTATTTTAAATAATAATAATATTACTACATCTGAATTTAAAAGCTTTTCAGTCTTTAGGGGCTGTTTTTACTCTTAAGAAGACCATGACCTTTCCACCGCACTACAATCTAGTTACAGGGGCTATCTCTGTTTTCAGAAGCCGTAGTGCTAAGGACAGACAGCTTCCCCAGGTAGAAGCATCATTTTAGGTCAGTTTAAGCAATAGAGTTCAGTGCTGCTGCTGGGAGTTTTTTTTTTTTTTACAGCTGAATTTCTATTAAGTCAAGTTACAAGAACACAAATCACAGCACCCCCATTTAGATTAAAAGCCTCTCAAAGACAATTGTGTTGTATTGTTGTCCTTGTATTGTTGTTTTATTTCTGTTTAGATTTGCCCGAATGTATAAGAGGATCAAAATAAATTGCTCAGATGAAACTAACAGAAGTCTGCATTCACATTAATATTTATGCAAATGAGAATTGATTTGCATTTTTTATTTTATTTACTTATCTATTTTAGTAATACGCTGTAATACATATACAGGTATAAATAAATACATACATATATTAATTTAAATGTAACGCGTGTTTAGCTAAATCCCAATACATGTATTTTAAATTCAGTTCAAATTTAGGACGATCGTAAGAAAAATTGAAGAATTGAACTTAAGATCTTCCTAAGATTGTTCTTAACTATTTTTTTCTGAACTTTAAGTTTTGTCTTAAGAAGACTTTCAAGAATACAGCCTCTGGCTGGCTGCTCCTCTGTGGGCTCTGCCATGATTGATTAGCATTGTGGGATGCATGATACAGTTTAGCATATCATATCTATATCGTTTGTTACATTAGCATTAAGTGCAGCTTAGTTCAGTTCACCACTGGAGCTCTTTATAAAACCAAGGTGCACTCGGCAAAGGAAGGTGTGCTAGCGTTAAAAGAGCAATGAGGCAAATTTAATTGTTTCAGGTGGCGCTCTACTCATGTACTTAATTGGGACTTAGTCAAACTGTTGTGCTTGAATTGAGTTTGGCACGCCTCTAGAGGATCCGTATGAAACTGGCCTTAGCGTCCTATCTGATTCGAGTGCTGGAAATCTCTTGAATGAAGCAATACAATGTCTTTATAGTTGTGACAGCTTCACTGATTTATTGTTTAAAGAGTAAGTAGCTTAAAATGACATTGTCAGAGTTAAATATTTCATTATCAAAGATACTTGATATTTTTTGTGTTAAGGAGCTGCTATTCTATTTCAAGTGCATGTAGAAAAGAAAAGGCTGCACTTTACCAATCTCTTTTAGTGCTGGGCAAATATTTGAATTTATATATATATTTTATGTGTTTGGATACAAAAGTCAGATGTTTGTATTCACTAGATATATCGTTCTGCAAAAAAGGAGATGCATCAATTTATCGATGTTATGAAAGGATACAAAAAAAGACGCCGTAATCCATGTGGAGCTGTTGATTACTGTGTAACATTGCTAGTAACGCTTTAAAAACTATTATGCATATTAAATTGATTACATCTGTTTATGCATATAGTAATTACAAAATATATTCAATTATTTTTGTTACCTTACTTGTTTGTACCAGTTGGGGGTCAAAGCAAAATCCAAGAAAAAAAAAAAAAAAAACTGTTGTTTAATTCCATAACAAGTCAGAGTGACAATCAATCAAGAGAAAAAAAAAAAACTAATTTTAAAAAAGGGTATCACTGTTTAGTAACATGAGTGTTGTCCATGGCTTATATTTTAATAAGGAACATGATAGTGTTCACATTTTGTTTTAATTTAAGCAATGACTGCCACTTGCTTACAATCTCCCAAGCATTACTGAATACTGCTCACTAGGGACTGACGTTGCCGGGATGCATAATACTTTTGACCACAGATACAACTTTTGGCTCAATCTTTGTTGTTTTTCTTTATTTTTACTATGGGGTAGTTCAGATGAATAAATGCAGATTTAGTTTGAAGTTTTGTAGGGTACCATCTCATGAAATGGTCACGCAGATTAGTTGTGTTACTGGCGTATCCCAAACATTACTTTCTTTACTTTACTTTCTCACTGTCTTGCTTTAGAAAATATTTGCCAAGCATCAGAAGACATTGTATTTGTACCTTGGTCGATGCAGTATTTAATTCTAACACAACACTCTTAACTTGCTATGTTACTTTGAAGACTCCTGCACAGATGCAATCCCATCAGTAAACACTCACAGGGGGCGGGGCAGGAGGGAGAAGGTGAGCTCAATCACATGCAGATTCAGAGAGTCAGACCTGAGGGGAGCACAGAAGCTCTGTGTTTAATGCAAAAAAATAAATTGCCAATTCCAAATTTAATAGAATTTCTTTTTAAAATCATTATACGTATTATATTCTTGTTAGTGTTCTTGCTTGATATTTTCTGAGGTAAAGCACTAAAATCGATGCAGCGCCTCAGCCTTAATCTCTATGGAAAGTCATATGTGTCAAAAAAGCATCGTGCTGCTTTAAACCAAGTCAGAATCTCATGGAACGGAAAAGGCAAGCACGTCCTTCTGAAATGCCTCTCTTAAACAGTGCCCAACTTGCTGGAAATGTTTTGTAGTGATTTTTGAAAATGAACGAATATCCGAACTTGAAAATCCTGTGTTTGTCCCAGCACTAATCTCTTTACTATCTTTCAACAAAAAACAAGTCCCTCAATTTTTTTTTGAACTGATTTGCTTTATTGTTAAGAAGTTGTGTTTTAATGAACGTGGTGTGGCTATTTCATGATCCATGTAGCATAAGCAATGGATTCCATTTCTCTGTACGTGCTGCAGTATTAAGAATCGATCATACCTTGTTTAAAGCCTAGTTGGTGATAACTGTGAGGCACAGCTGATTTATAATTAAAGTTCTATTTTTATCTGTGCAAAAGCAGATTATTATTACAGTTGCCATCTTGACAATAGATTTTTTTTTTTTTATCTGCTTTATACAGCTTTATGATAAACCAGTTGAATGCTTTATACAACCCAAAAAAAAAAAAAACTCTATAGGAAAGAATGGATAGTGAACAAAGTAGCTAATGCAGTGCTCACTGGTCCAGTACATAAAGATCATTCCATATGAAATCATTCACCAAAAACTTCTACCTCGTTTGATTTGGATAAACATGTCCATGCATGTTGGCCTTTGGCAGAAGTGGTTACAGTGTAAATTATAGAGTGACAATCCCGTTCATGAGATACAGCTCATCAAAATGGACCCATTTTGAACCCCCCCCCCCCCCTATTTCCATGGTCATAACTTCCTCTATAATTGACACAAAAAGGTAGTTTTGGTGTTGCTTTAAAGCTGTTGAATAGCACTGTCTTCTCATTCTATGGAGGGTTCTGCGAAATGTAAGATAAAACGTTGCGTGATTCTTCATTTAAAAGATTCACCTGACACTGCATTCAACTCTGCGCTGTGCCTGAACCAATTGCAGGCACAGAATGAAACCGGCAGGAAATGTAGATAAGGGTCCAGGCTACAATCTGTCAAAAACTGACAAAAATCCAAGTTTACGCGATTTGAATTTTTTATATAATTGATATATATTTCAGAGCTTTAAAACGACACCAACACCAGCTTTCTATGTCAATTATGGAGGAAGTTATGACTCTGCAAAGGTAGGGTGGGTGTCCAAATCAGGTCACGCTGTGATGACACGTATCTCATGAATGGGAGTCCACTCAGGCCTACAATTCACAATGTAACCATTTCTTCCAAAGACAGTAATACCTGCAAAAGTTTATCAAGAATAGAGGAGGTCATGTGAAAAATGGCTGCTGTTTTTATTGATTTCATATGGAATGACCCATAAGTTAGGCGCGTCATTGCTTTTGACCTACACTGGATATTCTGCATTGAGGTCGGGTAGAGAAACGTGTTTTTGATGTTTCCTTTTCGTTTTTATGTCATGGGTTTAGAAGTACGTCCAAGTAGTTCCTGCATACCTGCTTTCAACATTTCTATTCTTTTTCTAATTGAAGAAGTTTATGGATATTGTGTGTGTGTGTGTGTGTGTGTGTTTGTGTGTGTTTGTTTGTTTGTTGTTTTTTTTTTTACAGTACATTTTCAAGCGTCAAGACTATAATAAACCCTTCTTCAGTACTTTTGCGAAGACATCCATGTTTGTCCTCTACTTGGTTGGATTTCTTGTGTGGAAGCCCTGGAGGCAGCAGTGCACAAGAGGATTTCGAGGGAGACATGCTGCACTTGTAAGTGTTGTATTTTTTTTTGTTTTTTTTTCAAAGATTGTCACATAATGTTATAATCTGATGATGCATGGCTTTGAACTGGAAAGGTGTTTGCTGTTTTGTGAAGGTGTACACTGATTCATGGAATATATAGCATGCATCACTGATCGTTTACGTGACCCACGCCTCGTGAATGCTAGATTCAAAACACAGTAATATACTATATGGAAGACTATAACACAAGTTTGCTGTGCACTTCTTTTAAACAAGCAATCTGTTTATAACACGTTTCCTGAAAGAGTGGTGTGCAAATGATGTTTGACATATGTCGATAACAGTCGTCAAGCAGTTAATAAGTCTCAAAAGCTTTCAAACAAACACCCCAACATAAATAACAGAAACATATATACATACATACATTTTATACATTCATTTGAACTGTAATGGGACTGACTGTCTGCTTTTTTTTCTTGTTCCTTGTAATGTGTTCATTTCGACAGTGCCAATGTATTGATGATGTATAGACAAAATAGCATGCTAAATAATAAACAGATTGTTTTCTGTTTAAGTATTTGGTTTTTTAAGTATTCCAATTAACTGTAGCATACAGCTGTTCATGTTTCATTAGCTAACAAACAAATGATAAAACACTGTTGACGGTGTTTTTCAAATTTATGTGTTAATACACTCAAATGAAAAATGTGTTTATTTAATTTCTAACTGTGACTGGCAGTGGTCAAAATGAATAGATATTAAATTGTATTTTTTGGTAGAATGTGATACTGTAATAGTACAGATTTTGCATAGTTTAATGTTCCTCTACAAATGCATTTAAACCTTATTATAGTCTTTAAAATGTGAATGGAATATTCCATTCAACAGTTATTGAATTTTTTGCAGTTTGCAGATGCAGACGGCTACTTTACAGCATGCACTACAGATAACAGTTTTAACAACTCCCTGGTAAGTATTTGAGATTGTGTACATTATACAGGTCCACAGGCTTTCTGCTTCAGTCTAGGGACTGTCTGAGAAGTCAGGCAACTTAAAACAATAGCTTTTTTGTATCATGCAGACAGGGGCAGTTTTAGTTCTCTGAGCCAATTGGTTTCAGTTTAGGGGAAGCTTGAAATATGCAGAAAAGTTGATCTATCTCAAGAAATACAAAACTCCAGTAAAAGCACCATTGCTTGGGGTACAGGGTGATATGATTGTACTTTGATCAGATGTGCGGATGAAAGGCATTAGTGGCATGCCTCAAAGATGAATCTTCACTTTCTCAGTGTTTTAAGTATGTTGACTTCTTGGTTTGCTGAAAGCTTTCTGGAACTAAATGTTCAGAAAACAAAATAAATGTGCTGTGAGAGAGGAAGCATTAGCTCACCACATCCCCTCTTTAAACCACTTTGGATAAAGGGACGAGAGGTGGAACAAGTTTCAAGCTTTAAATATCTTGGTACTGTGCTAGACCAAAACCTTATGTGTTCTGGAAATGTTGATTACATATTTAAGATGGCACAACAGCGACTTTTTCTTCTCAGAAAAATAAGAGGTTTTGATGTTGGCAGGGAAATTTTAGTGTCTGTTTATAGATCTCTCATTGACAGCATTCTTACTTTTAATATAGTATCATGGTATGGAATCTTTTACTATAAAGTAAGAGTTGTCAATCAGGCAAGTAAAATAATTGGTACCAAACAGCTGCAATTATCAAACCTGTACCATCAAGCAGTTGAAAGGAAATTTATACAAATTTTTAATGATAGTAGATATCCTCCCAATTCTTCATTTCAATTACTGCTATCAGGTCGATGATTAAAAGCTCCTCTTGCACAGAGAAACTGTTACAAAAAATGATTTATTCCATCTGCAATTTCAGTCCCTGAGAAGTGTGTACACTTTGTGTGTGCATGTGTGCACGGTGTGTGCAGGTGTGTGGGTGTGTGCATGTGTGCAGGTGTGTGCGCGTGTGTACACTTTGTGTGTGCAGGTGTGTGCATGTGTATGGGTGTGTGCTTGTATGTGAGTATGGTATGTTGCTGCTCAACAATGAGCTGCTGCTGTGCTGTTTATGCTAGCATGGATTATTGGTTTATTATTGATTGTTATTTATTGATACTGTGTGTAATTTGTTGGTTGCTTAATTTGTACTGAGCCACGGTGTTAGGTGAAGACAAATATCCATTTTATGCTCTATTTAATGGACAATAAAGCTTTTTTGAATTTAAATTTTGAATACTGAGTGGCCGTCTGTGCTGGGGGCCCACATGGAGGATGTAATATATATGTCCATCCTTATGGTTAGAACACAATTTTGTCATGTTTTTAAACAAAGAAGAAGAACAAGAACACATCCTTGTCTAAACAGTCATCATCATACTTTTTCATACTGGAGGACGGACTGTGTGCATTTTCTATTGCAGAGTGAACCACTTTATGTTCCTGTGAAGTTCCAGGATGTTCCCTCAGAAAAGGTTGCCGATGCCAACGGTGAATGTGCAGAATGTAAGTGTTAACTGGGAGCAGTTTCTCTGTTCTGCTTTGGCATCTGATTACTATTCAAATGTAGTCTAGATATTTTTTAAAGGAATCTGTTTTAATAATGCATACTTTTGTTCTTTACAGTATGCTGACATAAAATATGCAGTTTGGATTTAGAGCAAAGCACTCCATAGAAACGGGAAATTGTTATTTTTTTTAGAAGGGATAAACCTCAGCTTGATAAAGGTGGAGTTGTTGGAGCTGTATTTCTGGACTTGAAGAAAGTTTTTGACACGGTTAATTATAATATCCTGTTCTCTAAGTTATCTAAATGTAACTTCTCTGTGAAATGGATGGACTGTTATTTGCTGGATAGAAAGCAGCGTGTTAAAGTCAGCAATAATCAATCTACTTTTAGGAATCGCGTAATGGGAGGCCCTCTAGGATCTCTATTAGTACTGTTATTATTTAGTCTTTATATTAATGATCTTCCTGAAGTTGGTCCTGGAGTTAACATTCAAATGTATGCTGGTGATACAGTGGTATATGTAAGTGCCAAAACTAGTTAAGAAGCTGCTATAAAATTAACTGTTCTGGAAGAAGTATCAAAGTAGCTTGATTACTCGTGCATAAGTTGAAATGTGAGTAAAACCGTGGGACTGTTTCTCTATAAAGCGAAATACAATACAGAATCAGTTTGATATTTTTGTAAAAGGGGAAAAGATCAGTATTGTTTCAGAATATAAATGTTTAGGTGTCACAATGTACTCACAATTTTCCTTTAAGAAACATAAAAAAGCTTGTTAAAACTGTGAAATTCAATTTGGCAAACTTTAGGGTTATTAGACACAATGTATCTGTTACTGCTGCTGAGTTGTGTCTACATTCTATGATTTCATCTAATTTGTCCTGTTGCGTAACTGTCTGTTCACAAGCTGGGATGACTGTGATTAAGCGTCTGAATTCTTTGCATAAACAAAGTCTAAAAATTCTAGATAAAAAACCGACAAGATATCATTAGTGTTATATCAAGGAATACAACAAGTTTACTTACATTACTCCTGTGTATGTTTGGTTTTTAAGTCTTTGCAGAATTACTTTGCAGAACAGTATTGCTAGAATTACTAGAGCAACTGTAAGAGGCAATTGGGTCGCTCCAAGACGACGTACTGAGTTTGCACACACAGTCCTCTCAATTAAGGGTACCATGTTTTGGAATTTAATCGAATGATATAAAAGGTTCTTATGACTAACAGTTTTACAACCTAAATAAAAAATTTGGTTAAAACAAAGACAAGTCTGCGATCATGAACTGTAGCTATGTATGTTTTGTTTAATACAATGGTAGTGTTTATAGCTTTGTAATATAGTATGCATTGTAATGAAAATGTCAAAAAAAGAAGTTAAAGTATATCTATCTATCTATCTATATATATATATATATATATATATATATATATATATATATATATATATATATATATATAATATATATATTTTATATATACGTGTGTGTGTGTGTATATATATATGTATGTACGTATGTATGTTACAGACATATTGGGAAATCAGGCATTTTACGAAAGTTTTCTGGGATCTGTCAACAGTCTCCAGTTAACTGAGCTTTATCGCTGACCATAATTAAATACCTGTCCCCATATTTAACTTAAGGCTTGAGGGTTCCCAGTCACTAAAAAGTACATCCCTGCTTGTGCTTATCATTGGCTGCTGCAAGGTTTTATAAAAATACAAAATGTAGAGCGATAGCTGGAATCAATCTAGTACATAATCATAACATTAATCATTTTATTATAATGGACACCTCAAACAACCAGTGATAGCAGGGATCTTGATTTAGCTGTCCATTCAGAGAAGAGGGATGTAGTTACAGGGAGTGGCTTTATGGAAACTAGACAGGGACTTGGATAATGCCTAACGATTTTTGCTGGTACCCATGTGAGACCCTAATGATAACCGTTATGTGAACCCCTGATTTGTACTTTCTCATTATAGACCCCTTTTACTATAAACCACAAGAAATCCAGTAAACATTTTGAAAAGTTTACATTTTCATGTAATCAGTGCTAACCAAACATGACAGATTCTCCACAGAACCAATAATTGAGTTCAACAGCAGGTGGAGATGTTGACCTCTTTTTGCCTAAAAGTTGAGAGAATACGCTTTTCTCATAATATGAGCCACTGAATCTGTGAAACGCCTCACTAATGTTTTTTTTTTTTTTTTTTTTTTAAATCAGTCCCCTTTGGTTTGACACAAACTTTGGTTTTAAATGTTTTGTGTTACAGCTCCTAAAAAGCCTCGCGTTCGATTCAGCAACATCATGGAAGTACGTCAGCTTCCATCCACCCATGCACTGGAAGCTAAACTTTCTCGCATGTCCTACCCAGCAGCAAAGGACCATGAGGACCATGAGTCAGTATTAAAAACTGTTAGCAAACTACCTGTAACACAGGTGGCAAAAATCAGCTTCTTCTTTTGTTTTGTGGTAAGTGTATTATTGCTTGTGTAAACTTAACTACAAAATATTAAATACATGTAAAAGTATTGAAGCAGTTTTTATGTGAATTTGATCAATTACTTTTTCCACAATAACAATTACCGCACACATTTAAAAGATGAATGTTTTAGACAGTCTAAGCTGTATGGTGAATTAAATAATCGAAATATTTTCCACATGGAAATATAACTGCATGTTTGTTTGTTTTCAGTGGTTTTTAGCTAATTTCTCCTATCAAGAGGCACTGTCAGATACGCAGGTAGCCATCGTAAACATCTTGTCCTCAACTTCTGGTAAGGCTCTGGTGACAAAAAAAGCATGTCTGATTTGAATGTTGAATTACCTGTAATGAAATCTACATTTACCAGTCACAGACTAACTTTTATTATTACAGCCTTTTACTGTGGACAGTGTCTTATAAGGATTTGTTATATTAACAAGATAAGGAATAAATGTGTTGAACTGTAATAAGGACAGCCCACCCCCCTCATTACAAAAATAAAACGTGTAGCATTAGACCTACCTACGTTTTATAATCACTTTTTTTTTTTTTTTTTTTTTTTTGGGGGGGGCCATAGGGCTATTCACTTTAATCCTGGCAGCAGTGTTTCCCAGTAACAGTGGAGACAGGTTTACTCTGTCCAAGCTTTTAGCAGTGGCTTTAAGGTGAGTGAAGAGACTAAAAGTAGTGTTACAGGGTGATTGATTAACTTGTCCGCTCTTTGCTGTTGCTGTGGAAAGAACAGGAGTTTACCTTTGAAAATGTTGCATGCTGCTGTTTTTAATTGTATCTTGAAATTGGAATCCCTTCTTGAGCCACAGTAGCAGCACAGAGTGGCTAAGTGACCTTGTATAGCAATACAAAAGGAATGAGTATTGCAGCACATTCTAATATTTAGTGCTTTATAGTTATGGTTTGTTGGCTTAATAGTGGTAGCTTTGGTTACAAAACATATTCAAGAATACGCACGTGATTTGGTCCTTATAAACCATGGTTTTTGGCACACTCTTGTTTTCAGGCCCTATGGAGATTAGGCTTGCACATTACCCTTTTGTGGCCACTGCAAATGTTTCAAGTATGTGTGCATGTATGTAATCTGGTTTATTAGTGTTCTGTGTCATGAAGGCTGATCATTATAAAGTACATTATACTGATGATACTATTCTCACACAAGTTCATTTACTGTTACAAGTATAAGTTTGTGTGGAGTTTCTTTTTCAGATTTTAGAGTTTAACAATTTTTTATTATACATTTTCTTTGCAGCATCGGAGGAGTCGTTCTTGTAAGTTTGTCGGGTTCTGATAATACTGATGGGAAAGACATCGTAGGTATTTTATTTCTTTTCTTTAATAAATGCGTTAAACCATGGGGCAGTTTGTTTAAGGTCTTGTGGCAAAGTGGTTAACAGTGTGCAGGTGCAGGAATGCTGTTGTGATGAATAAACAGACAGATAACGATAACCCAGATGCAATGATGGTTTATTTGTACAATCCAAAAGTCTGATGACAAACAGCAGTAAATAATAACAATGATAAAAATGGTCAGCTGACGGCACATGCTTCGCTGCTTCTGAGTCAGCGCGGGGGTGGTAGCGGTGAGCTGGGCCTAAAAATAATTAGATATGCCAAATTGGGAGAAAATAATAAAATAATTGTCAATTACTAAATATAAATAAATAAATAATGATAACGGGCAATACAGCGGTGTGTATTGCTTTGTTGAAATCCACGGGTTGGTCCCGAAATAACAGTCCCGTTTCCTAAACACCCACACGTAACACAAATCACAAACACAGGATCTTGTCATGAACAATAGTGCAGTGTAGTCCGGATAAGTGCTGGCCCTTGGCTACAGCTCCGCATCATGTTCAGCCATCTAATAACAACAAACACAGTAGTTCTTTAGACACGACAAAAACAAACAAAACTCTCACGATATACAATACACTATTTTTCTGGGTTCAGCTTTCGCCATACCTACACAGCACCCTCACAGCTCGGATTTATCACCAAGAATCATTCTGTCTGTCACAGGTCTTTACAACAAAATTTTCACCATTGTATCTAGATGATAAGAAGCTTGTCCGACTTGTTTTCTATGAGTAAGATATTGAACTGGGGAGGCTGCACAACTAATACCGCTACTACTGTACATCACTGGGGCTGCTCTCCTTTCCAACCTATGACTGGATGTCAAACTTAATTATGATTTTTATTTTTTAAATAATTGGTATCTGCCAAGGACAACTGTTATTTATAAAGTTAATGTAGCGTGATGCAAATCACCAGAAGGTAGGGCTAGAGAGATAGGGATAGAGTGAATGTGGCAGATCAGATACACGTAGATTACTTATCAGAAGTGCAGTAATTCCAGTAATAGCTTACTACAAACTTATATTCCTGATGTCAGCCCAGTATCGCCCAGGTTCAAATCTGAGCTCACAAAGTAATCAAAAGCATGGTTATGCAAACAAAGCAATTTTTTTTCACAGATGAGGAGAGAACTTAGCCTCCTACAGGGAGAAATGAACTAAAAAATAAATTAACTTCTGGCCTTTCAGCAGTTGGCTTCTGACTAAGAAGAAGTATTTGCAGATACTGGCTGTATGGTAGCCTGGATTGTATCAGCAAATGCATTCATTTTTTTAACCAAATGTTGTCATACCTGAACCTGAAATTTTACAGTCAGTTTCTACTTTTTGTTTTAATTTCCCCTTCTGGTTTTGACTTACCTTTTAACTTACTTACTGCTTACCTTTTATTCTTTTCATAAGGGTCTCTCTGGTCATTAGTGGGAGCAGTGTTATATGCTGTATACATAGTCATGATTAAAAGAAAAGTGGATCGTGAGGACAAACTTGATATACCCATGTTCTTTGGTAAGTTAAGCATGTTGCCTTTTTAAGGTCAACAATACACATTTGCCAGTTGGATAAAGGTGCATGGTTTCTATGGTAAATATCAGTTGTTATTATTTGGATACCTGTAGCTGCAGAGAAAACTACTTACTCTAGCACCAAGAAAACAAATAAGATGGACTCACTGTTTAAAAACAGTGACGCCTTAAATGGTTTGCAGAGGAACTGATTATTCAATATTATAATTTCCTTTTTAGTTTTACAGTAAACTCAATACAGTTCACTTGCTGCCTTCAGTGTTTTGGTTATTGTGCTTATTGATCACTGTCTTTCTGGTGTTAGCCCTCTGCAGTTTTCTGCTCCCAGTAGCTTCTGACCTCATGTAGGCTGATCAGTGAAGGTCTTCTGGGCCTGTTGCTTTAATGGCACATGATACACTAGTCCTTGGTTTTCAGAGCCTCTGACTAGTGTGGCCCCAGTAATGCCCCGTTTAGCCTCCAGTAAATTGCTGCCTTTTTCCTATTTTACTGTTTTGTGCCTGAGAAACTTTACATTCACGATGGCACATCACACATGTGTCTATGTTTCATGTTCATGCTTTAGTTTCTGTTAGCATCGTGGTCACATTTTCTATATTTTTTTTATTAGTAACGTATTACTATTGCAATAGATGCCATTTATTATTTTAATCTTTCAGGGTGACTTGTTTATTGTGGGACGGGCAAGGTTAATAACATAGAGTACAAAATACAGCGATTGCTACAATGGTTCATCTGGCATGTTGGAAAAAAGATTAAAAACATCTTGCCCATGTTTTTACAGCTAATTAGTGTGTGTGTCGTAATATTTTTAGTTAAGAATGCTATGAACATTAGGAAATAGTTTGAGAAATTGCTATACTTCATTTTGTGCGACTAATTTTGTTTTTGTTTTCCCCACTCTTAGGGTTTGTTGGCTTGTTTAACCTTTTGTTCCTATGGCCAGGCTTTTTCTTGCTTCATTACACTGGTTTTGAGGCCTTTGAGTTACCCAGTAAGCTTGTGTGGATGTATCTCATCATTAATGGACTTATTGGGACAGTTCTATCTGAGTTTCTTTGGCTATGGTATGCTCTTTATTCTTTTATTACTGAAATTAGTCACATAACTGGCATGAGCCAAAATAACACAAGGGAATACACTTCTGTAAGGTCATGGGTAGCTTTACTGTCAACTTCATTACCAGCTGTTAAGACCACTTAAAGTACAAATGAATGTCTTTGACTTAGCAATATAATGCTCTTTTTTGCACTGACTGCAATTAGTTACTGTGTCTCAGTCGTTTTTCTGTATTCTTTTTTTTAATAACTATTGCATTGGGTTGGGTGATAATATGTTAACATGACAAAAGTATAGGTAGATGACTGACATTTTTATATTTCTAATTCAGTACCTGGTACTGCTTTTGTTTGCTGTTGGGAAGTCCAATCATTTCTCTCTCTCTCTCGCTTTGTTTCTTAGGGGTTGCTTTCTAACCTCTTCATTGATAGGTACACTTGCATTGAGTCTTACGGTACCTCTGTCCATAATTGCTGACATGTGCATGCAAAAGGTAAGTGTAATGATATATTATCAGTCTGTTGTTGGCATGACTGGACACAACATCTGTGTAGAAACAGGGCTCAGTAGAAACCGCTTGATACATGGACAGTATGTATGTGCTATTATATTCTTTATGGAGTAAAGTACGCTGACGGCTTTGGAGAATAAATTGTGTCTTTTGGATTATAAGAGAACTGTTTTGTATTCACTATATATTCTTTTCTGACTGATCTTGGAGGCATGCAGCAACTCCAGGTCATTTTTGTTCTGCATTCTATAGAATGTTGCACTGCACCAGTATCTACATGACAGTTGATATCATAAAACAGTTTTTTTGTTTGTTTGTTTTTTTTTTTTTTTTTAACGTGATTGATAATGCTTTTTCTTTCCCAGGTGCGGTTTTCTTGGCTGTTTTTTGCAGGTGCCGTCCCTGTTTTTCTTTCCTTCTTCATTGTTACCATTTTATGCCACTACAATAACTGGGATCCAGTGATGGTGGGTGTGAGAAGGGTTTTTGCTTTTATCTGTCGGAAGCATCGAGTACAAAGGTAGGAATGCTGTGTATTAAAGAATGCATTGATAAATAGCCAGGTGAGATTTTGAACTGCAATACTGCCACTTGTTAATATAACAACTGGGCTTCCCACACGTTGAATGCGTTCAAGGCTTAGTATATTGCCCTTACTATGTGAATGTACTGTATGTCACAAATGGCATTGGTTAGTTTAGAAATAATTTTGCAATCTGAACGCAGAACTTGATAATATGTGATTTGCGAAGTATTTGAGGAATGTACCAATCACATCTATTGACTGCTTGCTGAGATCTTAGATGCTTCCAGTTAGTTCTGCCCAAGCAAGTTCTCACATACTGAAGTTAGGTCATCTAGGTTTCCTTCCACTTTTGAACAAATAGGCTGCCTGCTTTTCAGATTATCAGGATGATCATGTATTTCTAATGCAAACCCAATACTATAAATGTAATGCATTTATTTAGTATTTGTATGCAACTGTATCAAAATAAAATGTTGTTTTTGTGTTTTGATGGCCTTTCTAGGACCTTAGAAGGAACTCGAGTTGGTTTGGGCATCTGTAGTAGTTATTTTAATAAGTTAAAGAGGTGTCCTGTATTACACAGAACTTCAGAAGACAGTGAGCAGTGTGAAAGCCTCATTCCTATGCATGGTGTTTCTCAGGATGATGGGCCCAGCTGCTGTTCATAAACTACAGGTACTTATGCTGTAAAGTAGACTGTATGTAATATTATAGATGCATAGATGCAAACTTGTAAATCCACAATTTTTATCCAGTTATTTTTGCTACTGGACCCAAATACATATAGAAAAACCATAATATATTTTACAATTATTTTAACACTAGGATATATGTTATGTTTGCACAAGTATGATCCCAGTGTTACAAATTAAATATTTTTGCCCTTCTCTAAAGTTTTGAAAACTGTAAATAACTTTTTGAAACAAAACTACTTTGAGAATAAGTAAGCTATCCTGCTGCAGTCTCACCCAAAACATTACAAAAATACAGTTATCATTTCACACTAACTCAGTTACATTTCATAAAGCTGTGAATAAGATGATAAAACATAAATATATAAATAAGTTTCTGGCTTGCAGGTCTAATATAATTTTCTGCATATTCTTTAAAATACATTGTTTTTGGTGTAGTTCTTATATCTAGTGCATGTGTGCATTAAAACAGATGTTGTTACCAGCTGTTCTGTATAGTTCCACGCCTTGCCTCTTAATATATTTAATGATCCTTTGAGGTGTGTTTGTTAGTTGTGCTGCAGGAAGTTGACCTTTACTGTAGTATTTGTTTGCCAGGAAACTACAGATGCCGCCAATCTTGGAATAGTTTATACTGCTGTCAGCATCAAGCAGTAATCCCTTTTTTGTTTTGTCTTTCTTTTTTCCCTCATACAGAGTAAGAGCAGCGTTTGGCAAAGTGACAATCCTGGAGAAGCCTGAAGGAAACTTTGTTTTTCAGTGCCTCTTTTTACTTTTTTTTTTTTTTTTTTTTAATGATGTGCAAACATTTGATCCCTTCAAACTTAAATTACTGTACCTTCGCAAGGACCCCCTTTTATACTGGACTTTGTTTAATGGTACGTACCTGCAGATTTGTTAGGAAACCAAAACCTTTGGAGTAGCCTACCTGCCTTACCGAATGTAAAGAATGACAATATGGGGAGACCACTTGAAACACTCAGACTTTTCAGCACAGTAGAGCACATAAGAGGTAACGGTTTACTCTTTTCATTTTCACTAGATGCTGGATACTAATATAAGACGTGTGAATTGGTACTACATCCTCCCACTAAGCTCTGAAAGGAAAAGTACCCTTTCTATTGGATGTGGTACAGAATACCAACACCCTACAGTGTACATAGGAGATCAAATATGAATACAACAGAAGATAAAAGTATTATATTTTATTGTAAAAAAAAAAAAAAAGGAAAAAAAATAATAATGAATGAAACACATCTCTATGATCAGTGTTTGCAAATCAACCCTGTTAATTTACCGCTGTTCTATGTGTAGTATTATGCTGCATATTTCTTTCTCTAACACTAAAATGGCAACTGCGTAAGTATTAAAGTGGCCTTATACTGTACATGCATGTTCAGATATCAAATTAAGAGTGGCGCTGAGGACAGTAACTTCACTGAGTCCTTGAACTATTGGTAATACCAACAGCTCTATCCACATACATCTAATGGCATAGTGCATATTACTATACACAATGCCTACATTCTAGCCAATAATAATGTATTTGGACTAGTATAACATGTTTCGATGAATTGTCAGGTTTTATTTTTTTTTTTATTGTTGTTTAAGCTATAGATACAACAAATAGATACATGCCCCCTTGGTCTTTTTTTTTTTTTATAACTATGAATGGGATTTATAGCTGGAGCTTCCCTGTAATTAATGACCCTTGGTTAAGAGCTTATGAAATCTGTGATGTGTGGAAAAGGCAATACATCATTTTGGACTTAATGATGAGGATACTGGGGAATGTTTCACCTTGGTTTTAATTTTTCAGAGTATATAATTGGGCAGAGCAAAATCTCAATGCAGCGTAAGAGGCAAGCTGCCTGTGGATTGTATCCCATTGAGCTGCATATAGGCATCTTTTAAAGTGTATTTGATTGTCCACAACTATGAAAAGTTTATAGTATCTTTTGTATAGAGTAACCTGCTGTTTTGAACCATGTACATTTTTTTTTTTTTAAAACCTTTGTGTGAAGAATGTCTTTAATTTGAATCTCTACAATGGTGCTTTTATAGTGTGTGTGTATAAAAAGAATGACTGAGTCTCAGGTATCTCGGGTAGAATTGTATTAGAAATCCTGTTTTGCTAAAGGTCAGTGCATTTGTATTGTTTGTAAAGATGCAATAACTTTTTTCTTTTTTTTTTAAACTGGACTGTGGATTTCCCTGTGCTATTCTGTGATAACTAGAGGAGCAATTTTTCAGGATAAAAACGGATCTTTTATAACTGAAATCCTAAATGTCACTTTTGTCCACACCCTTCCATTGGGTTAGAAAGAGATCCGTTTTACTTCGAGCCATGCGTGGCCCAGACAAGTTATAATTTGTTCACATTCTGCAGATGTTTTATAAACTGGATTGTACAGAAAAAGAACACTAAAAATGAAATTAAATACTTACACGGAGGCAGAAGAAAAAGAACTCCAGCTATTAAATGTGTTTTAATTTCTTTATGATTTGCAGAATGTGTTGCACGGTGTCTTAGATTGCTTTAAGGGCAAACTGCTCAATAGAACACAATCTTCACTCACATTGCACTTGTTTTTGTTTTGTATTTGCAAAAAAGTAATTGTGCTGCAAAACCTACCAGGACCAAAGTATCAGGATCTGGCATGCTTGCTGAAAATAGATATTGGTATTTGTATTATTCAGTGAGTGAAGTAAATTACTTTCTATCTCTTTTATATTCTGCATGAGACTATGTTTTGTTTTGTTTTTTAGCAACCTATCTATTCAACAGGTTGTTTAGCAAGCTACAAAATAAATCTAGCAAGTTGCTGGAAAAACACTTGAAAACATATTTGAAACTTAAAATAAAATGTAATTGCTAAGCCCATGTTTTTATGAGTGTGCTGCAAACATTGCTGTACCAGATCATTTCGTATCTTTCATTTTCTAACATACATTTGAATAAACAATACAAAAATACAGTGTACTATTTTTATAAGGTGACTTTTTTATAATGAAGAAATGTAATGTATGTGGGTTTATTGAGTAGTTTGTTCATTTGCAGTATTTAGCAGACATCAGAAGTCATGGAGACAAAATAAACTAATTCTCAACCTGATAATTATTGATAACATTAAACACAACACCTGGCTGTATAAAGTCACTGTATAGTCGGCTCTACTTTTCAGCTCAGACTCCAGCTCGGTTTAGGGCTGAAAGAATCTTGATTATTTTACCTTGTATGTAATATACCAGTTTGTATTGTAATTGTTAAATGTGATTGTTGGTGTAATATAAATATTATGTGTGAAATGTTTTCTGATTGTGAATATTCAGTGTTATTTATTGTATATGAATAAGTAAAAACAAAGCATATACCTCTTGACTTATTGACTGTTAAATAAGAGAAGAATGAATTCTGGAGGACTAGTATTGTCAAAAGAAATTTTAGTACAAAAAATATGTATTTTTATTATTGGTACTAGTAGTATAATTGTAAAATCTGTTTTGTTAACATAATTTATCTGTAAATTTAGAAAACAAAACAGCTGTTCTTTTTAAATATCAGCTTACACTTATACTAATAATAGTAGTCAAATCAGCAGAAATAATCTAAACATTAAATTACCATTTTGGTACTCTGACACCATGTTTTGTAAATATTTGTACCAGTGCTTCATCACTTTTGGCTTCGTGAACATTCCTTCCTCTCCAGACTTGTTGGTTCTTTTGAGAAAAATAAGTGTCTAATGTCAGCTGTTAATGCACAGAAAATGCATTTGTAATATTTAGTTTTTCAGGCATTTCTCCCTACAATTAAATGTTTTATAGCATCTGTGAATCATTTTTAGACAAAATTGGTTTTATTAGATTCTGTTTATTGTTTGAGTGCAAAATGTGCACGTGGTATGTTTAAAAAATAAAAAAAAAAACAACAAAAAGGTAAAATTGACAAAAACCTTTTTTTTTTTTTTTTTTTGTTTTAAATGCTAACATTTGAGCGAAGCTTTGGCATAAGATAATTGATGTTACTTATATGAGTTTTTGTTCTTCCAAAATAACATCAGATGGTGCTTGATCAGTGCTAATTAGGACTGTAAAACCAGCCATATACCTTTTTAATTGAAGGTCGAATGCATGAATGACTCCAGTACGTTTGTAACCGCTTGATCTGATTTTATCAAGGATTATGGCTAAGGCTTAAAACTTAATAAGGCCTTTGTACCTTTTCCTGTGTCATACAATGCCATCTAACCAGGGCAGTTTAACACATAAGCAAACTATAGGCAGCTGCCTTGAGCCCAAAGTCATGGGTTGGGGGGTAACCAAACGATTTTTTATTTTGTTTATATACAAAGATATGGAAATGCGTGCAAACTGGAAGAGCTTTACCACTGACAGTTCAAGCGAGGCAGTGTATCTCACTTGTGTTCACACAAAATCAAAGTGGCTGACCCTGAACTTACTGTCTCACTCACTTTCACGCAGTGACACGAGTAAATTCCAGGTCAGTCTGTTTTGATTTAGCTTGAATACAGCAAACGATGTCTCTTTAATCGAACTACTCCTCCCTCTTTTCCTTTCCTCCTCTCGCTCTTTTCTCCAGTAATCTTCTAGCTTTGCCTTTCCTGTCCTCCCCTCATATTATTCTCTACCCAGATCAGGATTCACACTTCGAGCTGCTTCATGAGGGTCGTGTAGAGTGATACACGAGCCAAATACAGACGATCGGCTAGACCGGTGGTGCTCCCAAAGCGTGCCTAACTGCTAATTCTGGCAGCCTACTGAGCTAGCCAGGCTCGCTGTTGCTGACACGCGGAGCGGAGCACGAGCGCAGCGAGGAGCAGTCGTCACGATTCTCTCCTAGGATGGTCCCACTTCGGTGAGCGTTCCCTGCCGCCCTTCCCCCCCCCCCCCCAGGGCCACGCGAGTGTGTACTATCAAAAAAACCACCTTCGACGAAGAGACGGAAAAGGACAGAGAGCGACTGATGTTACAGCCAGAAAACTAACCTGACCTCTGCTGCCCCTAAAAGACGAAGGCGCCGAGGTGTGAGGAAGAAGTAAGCCAGTTGAACCCCATCTGCCTACGGTTGCCTTATCAGACGACCAGAGTCTACCCGTTTAAGGCAAAGGTCAGTAAAAACCAAGAGTCACCATTTTGACCTAATGAGCAGTGATTTTTAGTTGAAATAAAGAGGTACTTTTTTGTAATTCCTTTGAGTGCTTTTCCCAATCGCTCGCAGTGTGTTTGTGCTCCACTTTGTGAGGGACAGTAGAAAAAGTCTCAAAAAGAAGAATCGACCAGTTGTAAGCAAAATTGACGCAACTCGTTCTACCCAATTAAGACACCGACAAGTATTTCTACTAATTGAAGTATTACCATTAAATATGTGCTTGGCTTTGCCAGCACAGAGATATATGGCGCAGGAGGTTTGTAGTCTTCAGATGGAAAGACCGTGTAAAAAACAGACAAAAGAGAATCAATTGTCTACACCAAACATTTAAATGGAGATTCTGATCATCAACAAAGATGTTGGTAAAACAAGGTACCACCTTCAGAAAGCCGGGAAGCGGGCAAAGATCCAAGCCTGCAAAAGGTGTAATGATGACGATAAGGAACCAAAAGATAAATGCAAGATGCACAAACAGCGTAGCAGAGTCAAAGTACGAGAAAGTTTATAAATGTAATTGTATTAGTTTCTGATTTATTGTTTATGTACTTTTAAATGAGTATGTGCAGTAGGTAAACAAAGAAAGGCCAACCTAGTAGAATCATGGTATAAAAGACAAATTGTAAGGTTGGGCACGAAACCCTGACGGACCACGACAAATGTACAAAGTATATATATACTATATATTTATAGCGCCACACACAGGAGCCTTGCAAAAGTATTCAGGACCAGCCTGACGACCAATTCTCATATATACGGAATTACAAAAACGACAAGTACATTGGAACAAAAAAGTTTTTGTACTGTGATATATGTATTTTTATGTATTTTAAGAACACTGAAACTCAAGAAATCAATAAGTGTTACGGTGGACATGGTTTATGTTGCGGAAAAATTAAGAAAAATAAAAACATGGAACATATCTTAGCGTTGCAGAGATCCTTAACGCCCAGCATGTGCTGTGGAAAGATTCACAGTTACTGCACCAGATGAAAACAGAGGACACAATTATTTAACCAAGTGGCATCCTAGCCACGTGAACCAAAAGTTGCATAGAAGTTTTCTGGATACACAGAGCCCCCACTGAGTTGCAACGGATCATTGGAAAGCGTGTGAATCTGAAAAGGAGGACAATGACAAGAGCAAGAGCATTCAGATCACAGAAAGTTAGGTTAGAGATAAAGTAAATACAAATGCATAGATTAGGGAAAAAGGTACAAAATAATATCCATGTGTTTGGATATCCCAGAAAAGTAGGCACAGAATTGAGGGATCAATACTCAAGGACAAGTGGCACGAGACTGAGAGGCGAAGCAATCACACACGACCAAGGCACCTGCCAAGGAAAGCAAGGACGGACCAGCCCCGCCACTCGTCAAAAGCTCAACGACGTCAAACAAGGAAAAAGAGAAAGGACTTGTGAAGGCGACGAAGAAAAGAGCAAACAATCACTTGACAAGAAGAGCTACAGAGCAATGGCTGGAGACAGAAAGAGTGGAGTCATGGAGAGATGGCACCAAGGTAACCATATCAAAAGCGCTATGCAGATAAACACTGGCTCCTTTATGGAGAGGGTATAGGGGTGGCAAGGAAAGAAAAGGCGTTACTCAAAAAGTAGCCAGTCTAAAAGAGCAATCTGGAGTTTGCAGAGAAAAGCATATGAGAAGTGACACCCAGCTGCGAGATAGATTGGAAAATGTGATGGGAAAAGAGTTTGTGGTCGATGTGAGACCAAGAAAGGATAAGAGAGCATTTTGGACCCCAAAAACACTCAAAGGGAGGCTAATGTGTGGCAGCAAACCTAACAAAGCTGCCACTGCCAGCACAAGACACCACATCCATACAGTGAAAGTATGAGGGTAGAAGGTGGCAAGCAATCCAGATGATGAGGGATGCTTCGTACATGCAAGCGGGAAGAGCTGGGAATCTTGGTTACAAGTGAAGGAAGGACGGATGGAACAACACCTGAGGAAAAAAGTAACTGCAAAGAGGATGCTTCAGTCTGCTAAAAACACTGAGAGCTAGGGGAGAAAGTGCACCTATTCAGCAGGACAATGGATCCCAAGCACCAAGAGGCCAGCACAACACTGGAAGTGGCCTCAGCAAAAAAGGAGTGAATGTGCCTACGTGGTACCGACAACGGTCTGAAATCTCAGAATCCCATGGAATACTGATGATAGGGAACGGGCAAACGTATTTCGAAAAACAGTGCAGAGAGCGCACAAGCAGGACAGCGTTACGAACCAACGACTGAGACAACCTGGCGCAAAACGTCTGCCAAAGAAAAAGAGGATGAGGCCACAGAACTCAGTCCGACCTGACTAGGTGCCAAAAGAACGCTAGGAGTAGATCATACATTCAGCCCAAAAGGAACCAGTCTCAGTTCTACTAAAAGCTGTTAATCTGGCAGCGAAAAGGGGCTTTACCCACACATATTAATGTGTGGGGGTATTGAATACTTATGCAAGAGCACAGAAGATATAAGTTTTTAGTTTGTAGTAAAAATAATTGACCAACATAAAAACAAGTCACATTGCAATAATTGCTTGAGTTTAGCGTAAGTTTAAATTAAATAAGTCGGAACAGCACGAATTTCAGTGTACCATTGGAATTAGTAATATGAGAGAATTGGTCTAGGGAACGATCTGGAACATATTAATAATATAGACGATCTTAATATATCATATATATATAAGATATAATATAGTATAGATATAAATATAGAGTATACTATAAAATCTACCTTTTTTAAGAAATCGTGCCAACAGATTTTAATGCTGTTTTGATGCACCTGTATTCCTTTCACAATTACAAGAATGACCATATTTGCAATGAACATAATAATCTTGATATACCAGAATCATGTTACAATGTTCATTTATATAGAGAGAGAGCGAGAGAGGGAGCAAGAGAAGAGAAGGTAAGAGAGAGGAAGGGACGAAGCGAAATAGCGGCTAGAACGGGGGGCGGACAGCGCAGACCAGATCTGCCTCCAGTTTCTTGAAACGGGTTATACTAGGGGAAGACTATTCCATGAAAGGACCAATAAAGGATTTATTAGCAAGGGTATGCGCGGAATAAGTGTTTAAAACATTTCAGTTGAAGACCCATGTTATCATAAGCTGCATGTTTAATTTAATGTGTGCGTCCATGAGAATGTGCGATATAAGCGTACAGATAGCTATTTTAGGAGCAACATCATGAGTTCATTTAAGTTGTGTAAGAGAACTTAGGCTAAAGATAACCAAAAGCTATAATGGCAACTGTAGGGTAGAAGGAGGCAGGAAAAAAGAACAAGCAAAAGAAGATGAACAATTTTAAAATGTTATCATAAAATTCTCAGAATGTATTACAATGTTTGTTTGAAAATGCTTAAATGTACTGAAGTCAGGTATTACCCAGATATATGATAGTTTTTAAAAATGATGAGTTTACTTATGAACCTTTTCTAGTAAATTGTTCAGTATAAGAGAAGAATACTGTTCCTAATTAAGTTTTAAGTGTACAAACGGGAGAGGGTGTTTAAGACGTAGACTTTAAATGTTCTTGATGTCTCATAGTATAGTAAATTTTTTGAAATGCTTAGGGTTAACTTGCAGAGAATTACTAATCAAAATTGCATGAAAAATGGTCAGCTCTAGCTGTTTCCAGGTTAATGTGATGTTAATCAAGAGTCTTATCGTCTCACGGAAAAGTTTTCTTAATGAGTGTTTTATTTTTTCCTTGGTATCGTACTTGTGCTTAATGCAAGAAGAGAAATGTGTTTACTTTTAGTAGTTTTGCTATGGATTTATAAAGTAATACCGGAGTGGAAAGTAAACACTCCGAGAAAAACTTAGAGACTTAAAGTACGAAATAGTAGCTATTATTCTGAGAAACGACAAGGATATTTAATAGACACATCACACTGAGGGACCTAACGAATTTTCCGTAAAATCAATGCTCTCTTTGGTCACCAACGTTTTGTACCAGATATAGACTGTCCTTAAGGGGGCACCACTCTCAGATCTATTCTAGATGATAGCACGTGTTAACTAATAAATGACAGTCTTACTTGGTTGTGATCGTTCAAACAAAAGAGAGAGAAGACGAAAGGGTGGTACCCAAGAACCAAAAGTCTTATGTTGTATATACACATTTGACCCACCTGAGTCAAGCTTGTTGATGAAGTTGTAATACCGAGTACGTCATTGACCTGAGTCACCATCAGATTTCAACACGATAGGGATAAGAACCTGGAATCAACACAAAACGTTCTTCTGAAGGTAAGCCAAGGAGTTCCGAACGTCACTGATAGAAAACAGGACAAACCTTGCTCCATCCTGTTTTTAGGGACAGCGTTTAATATATAAAAGAGGTCCAACCTTCTGTGTGGAAGATTTGACTAAAATACCAGTTATGATACGACTGGACTTAACAATTTAGCGAGACGGGTAATGATACAAAAGTCTAAGTTCCAGAAGACTTGTGGCACGATGCAAATAAAAGAGCGGAAGGAGACAGGAATTATTTTTTAAGGTAACTAGACAGAGATGTGGATTTATCCTTTTGCTTTGATTTGGACGGTGTGGAGTGAGCAGTTCTAGGTGCCCCTCACTTCGGTACTCAGAGTAGTTGCGTAGATTGCTCTGTCCCTGATCTTAGCAAAATAGTGCTACCACAGCCGTGATCTACAAAAAAAAACGGAAGTCGGAAGCGACAACAATGTGCTCCCTCTATCCCCCATGAAGTTTGTACCCGTGAGGTTTTGAGCACCAACCTGGCACAGAAATCCCCCTGCCTGTCTCTATTGGCTTTCATTATTGTGTTGACTGGGGATAATTAGGGAACAAGGCAGCAGATACTATTACAGTTATCAAGGGTGTATGAAGAACCGTTACCTCAGAAAAATGTCACTGATCAAATATGGTAAGTTTGCATGCTAAGAACCGAATATACTGGTCCTGACTCTGGCATAGCCTGTATGAGCTTTACACGTCGAACTATGGTTCACGGTTCAGCCTCGCAGAAGCTACTTCGGGGAAACACAAGCTGCAAGAAACAAGTATATCCCCTTTCTTTTAGAAGCAAGAGTAGATACGCAGCACCATACGGAAGGGTTGCAAACTCTGAAGTGAGCTTTTGAAAGAGGTAACAATGTGCCATCTGCCAACCCGATTTCAAAGTACAAATCCTTGATTCAACGGATTCCAAGGAACGGTCCAGGCGCAATATGCTATGTGTGTACTGGGCTCCCAGGCAGTAGGTGTGGCTCTGCCATGCTGCTTTTTGCAATGCGGCATAGAAGATCCCTTGGACCTTTAAAAAGCCTAATGATTTACCTGCAGAGAAGTTCCTCGTCACAGCCACCAAATCCATGCATCAGAAAGGCCAATTTAACCATCATGCACCAACCATGAGCTCCATGTGGCCAGAGTATACCAGAGATTGCCAGCATTTCAGTGCTATCATCAAGAGACATTGTGGTCTTGGTACGTCACGGGTACGCACTTCAGATGGTGCAGAAAGATGACGAAAGAGACACTGAAGGGACAGAATAATAGTGGGGCGGTCACATTAAGAATGGAAAAGAGACCAAATTGGGTCCTACCCACATGAGAGCCCACAAGTCAAAGCAGCCAGAAGCCAAACATCAAATTTGGAGTTAAGGACATTATTTGTTGTATGATTTGGGTAATTTCTAGTGTATGATGGACAAAGCCTTTTCATGAAAATCCACACTTCCAATGGCTACCAACCTGAAGCTTTTTAGTTATTATAATTGAATATTACTAATAGCTTTTACTGCCAGCCTACGTTGAAAACATAACAACGTAGTTGTATCTACTTGAACAATGATTTTATTTGCCATTCGCAGAGCTTGTCTGTTCTTAACTAGAAGGGATTACATTGGCACACAGAGACAACTATATGTGTCGCGTATTACAAGAATGTGGGGTTTGGGAGTAGGCTTAGGAAATACCACCTCCAGGTGGCATGATTGAGCTCCACAGCACCAGCCCCATGATACTTTCAGCCTGCATGGCCAAATAATGTGCAACAAAAAGCTACCGTAAAAAATTTATTATACCCTCAGCAACACCGTTGAGAGAATTAATATCCTATTACTGTACCTGTTTGATCAACCTTTACGGACAGGGCGGTACCAACGGGGGCTCTCCTGCTGCTAGCTGGGGGAACCTTTCACAGAAAGAGAGAGGTTTTTATTAGGTGGTCCCACCTGTATAATGATTTTTTTTTGGTGTTAAGATAATGACACATGCAAAGAAATCAGCATGCCAGTCCAAAAGAAAACATTACTATTTCCTGAAATTTTATTCTGATTAATGGACAAGTAGTGTGCTGCTGTTGTTTAATTACCATTGATAAGAAAGGTACGAAGGGGCTGTAAAAACTCGTTGATTAGTGCAGTAGGGTGAGAGAATCCTGGTACCAAGAGCAAGACTGAGTCATTACCTTCCTC
This sequence comes from Polyodon spathula, assembly GCF_017654505.1. NCBI lineage: Eukaryota > Metazoa > Chordata > Actinopteri > Acipenseriformes > Polyodontidae > Polyodon > Polyodon spathula. The sequence continues at coordinate 43,667,406 of NC_054543.1, forward strand.
TCATCAGAGACAGCTGTTTTTGTTTACTTGAGACTCAAGAGGAGTGCTGTAGAGACTTGCTCCTATTGCAGAGCACCACAGAGCTTAATGGCCTGGAGAATACATGTAAAAGGTAGCAATGTAAGGAATAGTATTTATTAGGCCACGGTTGGGTATTATTGTTTTTCTCTCTCATCTCTCTCATCTCATCTCTCTCTCTCTCTCTCTCTATACTCTCTTCATGCTCCTCTCTCTGACTTATCTCTCTCATCGTGAGGAGCAGTAAGATGTAAGAGCTCCAATTAACCTTCACGACAAAAGGACAAAACGATAAGCGGATTCCAAAAAGGCCAGTCTTAGTTAAAATAGTAGAAGAGGTAAATAGTGTAGGATTAAATTTATCTACAGCTGTATGTTGTTGTCTGTGCCTTGTTTGTTATGTTTGTTTTCACACTCACTTCAGATAATTAACAGGAAATCTCAGTTGTTTAGCAAGGTATCATAAACAAAACTCCAAGAAATGATATCTTAAGTATCAGTTCCTTAAGGGCCAAGAGTTTCGTGGAGGAATTTATGAATGACTGGCTGGGCTGTAGCAAGGATGAGTGTGCTTTTAGCCTATCACATATTGGTACAGAATGGGAAAAACATAAAAACCACGATTTATTTTTAATGTCTTTCTTCATATTTCTTGACAATTCTTAAAATACATGTTATTTATTAAGCAAGAAAGAATGGGACAAAGATCGGCAATCCAGAAACTTCCATACAGAAAACAACGCATTTACTAAGTATCTGGGTGGAGAGTATCACAGCCAACAAGAGTGCCTGTCACCACACATCACACCAGTGGAGAGAATAAGACGATATATGCCGTGAAAACATCCGCGAAGAAGCCCTAAATCTTTCCAATCATGTATGGACGAATATTGTACTGACCGAACCCAACTGATAATAATTGTCAAAGAATAGCATTTTTATATGAAGGGTTTTGAATCTTGTTTTCTAGTGAAATTGAGCCAATTAAAAACACCAGTTATTACAAATCGGCTTCCAACTCATGTCACATTATCAACTGCGTGCACAGGTATCAGGGAGTGTGGTTATATGGTCATAGTCACGTGTGAAAAAATCTTGTCGCTGCTGGTGTACAATCGCTTGCATATCTCGGTGTGATGAGCAGTCCTGGGGCTCTCTCAGTGCATGATGAGTCTAGGAACGTGTCTAAAAGAGCAGTGTTGTGGTTTTTATGTGTTCGGTTTCCTTTTGATAATTTACCTGACTTTTTGAACGGTCATCACAGTTGCTAGGAGGTTGAAACAGAAGTGCTTGCGACCAATAGCTAAAGTAGATTCTGTCAAGTCCTTCGTCAGTGCAAGGCCTGAAACCGAATTTGAAATAATCTGAGGGGGAGAACACAAGAATTTTACAGTTGAATCTGGGACCGGTGGAAGTTCCACACCTGCAATTACTGTGAACCTTACATGCATGGGAAAAAATGTGGCACGATACGCTAAATTAAGAGAGGCCCAAAAATGAGAAGGGGAGACAGAAATCATTAGTGACAGAGAGGGACCTGAAATATGCTTCGCATTGAATAGTTTAGGTATGGATTGTTTAACAGTGGGTACCAAGGTAAGCAACACTGCTGTAAGGATTCAAGTGGACAAGTTGTAACTTCTATGTATGACACATTACTCATGGGTAATTTAGAAGGTCAAGAATTGAAAGTATGCATTGATTTCTAGGGGGAGGGAAAGCGTCTTGTTACACAAACTAATCATCCTCCTCAGTTATTAAGCTAGAGTCACCAATAATAATATATAATAAGTGAATAATATATAAGTATAATAACGTAGTATATGATATATATAGTATAAGTCTAAGGCCACCTTTTGCTCACCACACAGGCTCGCAAGTGTTCTTTTCCCTTCTACTTTACATAGCCCAACACATAGGATTTAAAGGAACAGCGCTCACACACACTTTTAATAAACAAAAACAAACACCCAGCTCCTATTTGGAACACTAACTAAACATTCACCAGGAACCTAACTATCCCTGGGACAAACTACAGCTGGTGTATGCAGTCCACAAAAAAGCAACAAATTTAAAAGGTTCCACCCCATATCTACTTCAATAACGCAGCTCCCACACACAGTCAGGACTGTTCTCTTATCAGCCAGCGAGAAGCAGTCTGGCTGCCCTCCCTTTTCCCCCGGCCGCCGAGCCCAGAGACAGCGCTTTCCCCGCGCCCGCGTCGCCGCCGCAGGGCCCCGGCACGCCCCCCCGCTGCGAGAGAGCGCATCGCCCAGAACCCCGGCCCGCGCGTCGCGCACGCGCGCGGCCGAGCGCAGCGACGCCTTAGCAGCGCAACCGCCTTGTGTACGCGACCGCTCAGCCGCAGCGCCGCCGCCGACGCGACCGCGCCCCCGACCGCGCAGCCGCGACGCGCGCGAGCCCCCAGCGTAGCCGCGCCCCGGCACCGAGCGAGCGCGCCGCGCGCCCCGTCCGCCCACGAAACCCCGCCCCGCCGCGCGCGCCGACCCCCGAGCCCCAAGCGCCGCGACGCCGCCCCGCTCCGGCCCAGCGCGCCGCGCCCGCGCGCAGCGCCGCCTTCAGACCGTACCCTGCAGCCTGGCGAGTCCCTTCCCCTTCGCCACCCGTGCAGGGCGGCTAACCCAGTCAAGCCAATCTAGACACACAAGTCACCAGCCCCATTTCCCCACCCTCCCCCGCTCCACCCCCTTGCCGCTTCTAGGCACAAGACTCGAGTTTTTTCGCCGGGCCGAGGCATTTATACCCCCTCCCTGCCCCTCCCCGCCCTCGTTATTACCAGTATACCTCCTCTCTAATCTCTCCAAGCTGCTAAAATAGTTCCGTCTCTCATGTCTCTCACTGATCTTGAAGATTTTTTCGTGGCTGGTCAAGACTCCCGTCGCTGCTAGAATGAACTCGTCAAAAGAAAAAACTATATACGGAATATGTCCCACGATACATCCGAAGAAGAGGGGGGATGAGTCCCGGGAAAAAAGCAAAGGTAGTGTTTTGTAGTGTTTCGCCCTTGTTTTCACGATAGGTGAGCTAAGGGCGATATAGAACACACTGATTTCCTTAGTGACTTTGTTCGCTAGCTAACTATTTCAAGGCTGTGACCTTTTCTCGACACCACCATAAGTTTAAGTTTGACCATGGCCTGTTTTCCAAGCCAGAAAACAGCGGATCGCCCACTTGTGCCCAGCCACGCTTAGGATTAAAACCGGGCTCTCAATTTTCTTGTCCAAGGAACAAGTATGGTAAACACATGAAGCTCGCTGACTTCCACCTTTTCCTTCTGTACCTCACGCTACTGCAGATAGATGGTTCGACGTGTGAATTCAGGGCAGATGTTGGAATCTAAGGGCTGTGCGGACACGGTGAGCATTTATTTAACTCATGTTCAAGTTCTTGAGGTGTATTTTGGGGTCTTATGAGTGGAATGTAACCGGAGCACACAGTGACGCTTTCAACATTGGGCCTTGTTAGCTTGAAAAATTCTAAAACAGAGTGATGAGCACGCAAGTGTAAGGCCGTCACAAGCTTTCCAAGGAACACCGAAGCCAACTCCAAACAGGGGGCCTAAGACGAAAGATAGAGAGCATTAGAGGTCCAGGACGGAGTGGTGAGGTCAAAGCCCCACCCACGTGGAATGCGGATGAGGGTGAGGTATTGCGAAGAGAATGCGCAAACCTAAACACACACGTAACCACACAGAAGCTTAAGAGACCGAAGAAAGAGAGCCACGGTTCCTTCCCTAGAGACCAAAAGACAAGACAAAAAGCCTGAGAGCAGAAAGCAAAAGCGAACCGGGGAAGGGAATTGAGGAAGACAGGCACACAGATAAAGAGAGGGACAAGAAAGGTATATGAAAAGCTAGATGCCATTCTCCAGAGGTGGACACCAGAACTGTCTCAGGATAGGAGTTCCTAGTGGAAATTAGCTTCGCTTCCAGGGTTAGTGAGCCCGTTCTCCAAAAACGTGTTGTAAAGCATGCTAACTTAGGTTTCCGTGAGATCAAAAGAACCCGTTTCAACCACTCCGTGGGCGTGTTCGACGTTGCGCATCCACCGGGGTGGATGGTTAGGTTAAGTAACCAGAGCTCGCAGGAAACCGCTCTCAAGAATAGCGAAAAATATCACCCGGATGTAAGATGAAAGTCACGATTAGAGGCGAGTAGCAGTAAAAACTGTAGAAGCATCTTGAGAGTGCAATGCTGATGAATATTCATCGCGAACCAGCATCACAGTCAGAAAGCTCGGCAATGTATGCCAGGGAGATGAATGAAGGGCAGGGAGATGGGGAGAAGGAGAGGAGCAGGGTAGAGGTAGAGAGAGGTAGAGAGGTAAAAGGTATGGGAGAGAAAACGAGGTATAAAAAGAGACGGGAGAAGAGGTTACAATTTGAAAGTTGTGTGTTTTTTTGGTCTGCCAAGCTTCATCACCGAGGCGTGATCGTTCAAATAGAACTGACGTAATGTAATCGAGGGAAAATCACGCTCAGCATACAAGGAACACTCCCCAGCTCTAGGAGTCAGGGCTTGTTTCCCAGGGTGTCTGCAAGAGGTATAGTAAAGTATGCCAAGTACTGAGTTACAGGCCACTCTAAATAGACCAGATAGTGAAAATGCAATCATTATGTATTTTAAGAGGTAGTCGAGAGGGGATTGAATTGAATGTCTTTAGACACTGGCTTGTAATGTATTTAAAACATAATATGAACTGATAAGCTTAAGCACTCAGGACAGAAGCAGGTGGCTTTAATTTATTTAAAGTGTAAAGAAAAAAGAAGAAACAAGGACAACTTTATACTTCAAGTAAGAGAGGCTATGCATTTTTAATCACAGACATTATTCAAGGTATAGAGATAAAACTGTTAAGTCATTTATTCCGATGAAATGCAAATTGTTTTGTTTATTTATTCATGTCTATTTCTAGCAAAAGCAGCAATGTTGTAAAATTGCATATTTACAATTTACAGTCTATATTAATAAAATGAAATAGGAAAATGTTCTATTTAATCCTCTTGTTTAGATGCCTAGAGGAGAATGTTTGTTCGCAATTAGAACATAGTTTCCAGGATGCGAGTAACAAGTGTTTTTAAATCCTGGCCACAAAACAAACAAAATGACCCGTCTATAAAAATTATACGTAAAAACTCACCCACAGAAAAACCCCAAGGTAACCTTAGCTACATAGAATTATTAGGTGATAAAAGAACCTTACGCACCCATATCATATATAAGTAAGCAAAAGGAGCACAATTCCACTTAATGTACGTAAGTCGTATCCTAGACTGAACCTGGACTTATTAACGACGGTTGAGAGAGATAAGCTTGTAGGACACACTGTATGAGCACGCAAGAAGCGTCTCTAAGTAATACTACCCAGTCTTACCCTTAGCCCTGAGTAAGATCCGTGAATGGGATCCTAGGTCTAGAGAAGGGTACAAGCAGAACACTTTTACTTAAAGAAAACAAATTTGTTATATGTTTTGCGATTGTTATATGGTATATAACTGAAATAGATAAATGCATTTAAGGAAGGGGATACTGGATTTATTTAAATTTTACGAAAGGAATTTCCAACACAAGAAGTGTCACTTTCCCGAGCCGTTAGAGTGGTGGTTTGTGTCACAACCGTGGTGTAAAGGTCGAAATAAGTGCAACACTGTTGCTGTATCGTGTCAGCAGTTTTCAAGCCTTTACTAACGAGGTAAGTAGGTATCCTAAATACCTCTTCATTGCCTACAGAGGAAGTACTACTGAGAATCAGGCAAAGCGTGTGATGGGGAGAGCTTAAGTCATGTGAGGAATAGGGGTTACATATTAATAGAATTTTAAGGTAACTAGTGTCATGACAAGGTGACGCTATCGAGCACGGACAAATGAGAGCATGCTGCCAGATAAGAACAAGCAAAGAAAAAGTATATTCACCAAAGCTACTAGATCAATCCGCACTTCTGACACTGAATTACACGAACAGGTCTATGCAAAGCAAAAACAGACAAAGAAAAGTGAAAAAGTATGATCACACGGGTGACCTCTGATCTTGGTAGTACCATGAAGATTCAGGTAGCTACCATCTACCTTAGATGGTAGGTAGATGTCTTTAAAGAAGAAATGGCGAAGCAACAGTCAAAGAATAATAATGGGTTGTCAAAGAGAACCGAAGCATAAAGTGAAGGAAGAGAGACGCTTGATAGACTTGCAATTAATACAAGCAGGCTAAATGACAGCGCAGTACTATGTAAAGGTTAGTGTTTGAAGTTAGTATTTAGTGTAAAGCAGAAACTGTGATAGCGAATGCCTTCAAGTATTGTGGGAAAGAACACTGAGTCTGGGTATGGTTTTTTTTCAGTGATGGGTAACCCATGTGAGGCAAGAGCCATGTAGAAACCATGACCAAAAAAAGCCAAGAAACAATCAAAAGTTCTACCAAATATCTTATTTACTGCAAAAATAGTAACTAACAAATAGTAAACTGTCATTCTTGTGTTGTCCTGATGGGGGGAGGCGGGAGTTGGGTTTGTTCAAATATATTTGTACACTGAGGTTTCAAGGTAGGAAGAGATTGACGAACTGCTTACTAACTCCACCAGGCTCGTATAGCTGCCAAATGCACTTAGGTATAATTGTTGCGACCATTTAATTCAGGGCCATCCAGACCACCTGTTATTAAAAAAACTGTTAAGCCAAATGTTAAGACATGGAAAAGGGGAGTAAGCTTTCTACAGTTGATATGTTTTTCATAAGAAGGAAAAAAAGAACATTGATAAAAATGCTAAAAAGCAGGCTTTAGCTACTCATTAAAGTTTAGTGTTCAATTATATAAATCACACGTTAATGCATCATGAATCGATTTTTGCTCAAGTCCTATTGAAGTGGAGATCAAAGGGGGTTGACAGAATGCTAAGTTATCTGCTGTTACATTCCACGGTTGGCAATTGTTTGTTTTTATGACCTGCAAGAGTGAATAGTGTATCTGTACATTCTTCTCCTCTCAAGGCTTTTAAACTGACCTGATTTTTACCATGAGGATGTACTCAAGGGTCAGCCACCACAGTCAAGGGAAATGAGACACGAGCAGAGACTAGACCTAGGCATCTCCTAGTATCGTCGTTTTCTTTAAACACTGGACCACCAAGGCTCGAAATGGTACAGCAAACTATACCATCATGTAAGCCCTTCTGAAAGGTGTATGCTCTCTTAATTAGCACCGTGCATCTTTGGGGAGTGGACCCTTCCGTGTATCCTAAGTCAAAGTGAGAAGTGCATAGTGAACTGGGGATGAAGAATAACAGTAAAAACTCACCATTGACTCCCCTTACATTCAGACCCAGCCGATTTCAATTGTGGTGCTATACGCAAGTTTTACTATGATCAAGTTCTGGAAAAAAAAAGCACCCGAAACTGCAAACATCAATGTGTTCAAATATGTATAGTCAACTATAAACACTCTTACAAGAGAGGAATATAAATTGAGACGGATGGGATATGCCTCAAGAGGGAGAATAGTCTGAAGATATTTAACGTGTAGACAGCAAGAAACTTCACTAAGTAACAAAAAAATATTATTAGCAAATATTGGCATTAGATGTGACTCATCACCAATTGACCGATCTCCAGAACGTTGAGAAAAAAAGCAAGACAATTGTTAGACCCATGAGGGAAAACGTATAACATAGTTAACACCCTTGAGTAGCAGCTGGGAGGAAGGGGTTATTTCTGTACACGTAAAGCGTTTACAAATAAATAGTAGTGCCTTATATATATAGAACCCTAACAGACACATTTTACGTGAGACCTGTATTGCTGACTCACAACAAAAGTGCAACGCCATAAGAGACCGACCCTTTGTTTTATTTAATTTATCAATCCACTGTCTTTGTCATTGTACACGGGAATAATTTAATAAGCACAATCGCACAGCCGTGCTGTCCAAGATGTCCAACTTTGTTAGTTCAGATCGCTGTTCAGAGTGTGTCCTGACTCCGACAGCGCTTCGCCCTCACTGGCAGGGGACAATAGTAGAAACGCGCGACATTGAGGATGTCGATGCCCACCTGAATACTGGTTCGAGGCGTCTTTAGAGTCAACCCTGTCGATCGTTGAATGGGACTTTGTGTCTTGGTGATGTCAATGTGCCGCGCCACTTAGTAGTTCCTGTGGCGACCAGTGACACCAGGCTGAAGCTCCGCCTCCCGGGCTTCCATACTATTCCTCTTAAGAACCGACCGTTTCCAAGTTGCTTAGGTCGTTTGATACATATGTTTCTATAGTGACCCCGGCTTTGTCATTACGTCTTGTCACTCGCGCTAATACTCATGGCACCTGGTTGCTCGACATCAAAACTGCAAACCTATACACCTACATCGCGCTCGCTACCCCGATCACTTCCTTATCTTTAGAAGCCTGACAAGAATCTATTCCGTGCAGCCCGCTCTCCCAGGGACCCCCTTGTCACACAGTTTGCTCTTTTTGGGTAATTTTGCCTCCTTCTTGCACCTTACTGTTAGTGTTTGAACTTACTAATTCGTAGAGTGGGTTTGCCTAATAAAATCTAGAAAGAGCACATAGTTGAACACTTGAAGTTGAAATACCTCGCACAGACCCCCTGCTACAAAACTAGCAAGGAGTAAAAGAGGCTATTTCAGGATTGGGGAGGGTGTGGATTCGATGTATATAAGATTTTCCACGATTCTACACTATTACCCTATACCAGTCGAATTGACAAATGTAATGGAAGAGCAATGAAACACCAAACTGAAAAAAAGAAAAGTCCTCTTCCCTGCGCCCAGCAGTTTACTGTAGCTGTACATTCTCAAGGTAGATCAGTGCCCACGTCACACTCTTCCAGAAAGAGGTGTGAGGCAGCAAACTTACCCCATTATAGTGTAGACATAGATACAGTCGTCGACTTCAAATTAATCTTTATTTTGTGTTGAACTGGTCAGTGCTACAAGTGGATCCCAGATCACCACTGAAAAAGCATTAAACAATGTAGACTTGATGCTGGTGTGGTATTGGGGTTGCACATTAATGTCACTCTCAAAGCTGTTTTCTGTGAGAACAAGAAGAGGCTTCTATTCCGTCACTGAATAATGATAAAGAATGGTAACGAAAACTAAAACTTTTACTCATTTGCACAATCGTGTCCAGTATAAAGCATGAACAAATGCAGACTTGCACTTTGCAAATAGCTGATGTGGTCAGTGGCATTGGATCCCTTCTCAAGGCTTTTGGTATTTTCTATAGGCCACAGGCATCTATAGTTTATCATGTATGTATTACATCGTCTATACCAAACAGCAATCTTCTTAGTCCTAAGAAGGCACAACTGATTTAAAGGGATTACTTACTCAAAGTACTACATCCCCAGATGTTGTCCTTTCAGCTTTGTTTATCTGATTTAAAAAGTAAAGCACTGAACATGCATGCATCTCATTATAGAAGAGCTGGTTGCTCTAGTTCTGTTTTCAGCCCCTTACACCCTGACCTCCCTGCCCAAATGAACAAATCAATGCACTAGTTCAATGCTAATGGTTAGTGGGAGTACAAGGGCAGGAATCGTTGGCAGAAGGGGGTGTCAACAAAATATGAACAGGTTTATTTTCTTGTTTTAGAATACTGCTGTTTTGATCAATAGTTTAAGACTTGCCTGCCGCTTATCAAGCTGATTCATCATTTAAACAAGGTGTCTTCATGTTGATGAACTAGAACTGTATAGAATTGTTTAGATCATTAAAATAGACTCCCAGATTTCCATTCCAAATAAACATGCAGCAAAACACTTTAGGATTACTAGCAATAACAGACTGAATACTTCAACATTGCATTTTCATACACATTCATGAGGGGCCATTATGCAGGTTCCTATGGTATAATGCTTTGATAAACTGTGG